>NC_054538.1:78598177-78648177 GCF_017654505.1 Polyodon spathula | reverse complement strand
TCTCCCTCCTGACCTGAAGAAGAGCTCCCTGTGTGTCCCCAGCCAAGATCAGGAACCCAGGACCATCAGTATTTCAACCAGTAAGAACATAAGAACATAAGAACATAAGAACATAAGAATGTTTACAAACAAGTGGAGGCCATTCGGCCCATCTTGCTCATTTGATTGTTAGTAGCTTATTGATCCCAAAATGTCATTAAACAGGGTGTCAGCTTCAACAACATTACTGGAGAGTTGGTTCTCTGTGTAAAAAAATGCATCCTATTTTCTGTTCTGCATGCACCTTTATCTAATCTCCATTTGTGACCCATGGTCTTTGTTTCTTTTTTTAGGTTAAAAAAGTCCCCTGGGTCGACATAAGCTCCTGGTCACATTATTACTGTAGGTGAGCTGGTTCACCCAGTGTTTTTTCCCATGGTTATACTATACATAGTTTACCATGGTTTGCCATGTTTTTTAATATGCTTTACAAATCCAACCTATAATACTTTACCATACATTCACTATGGTAAATTTTTATAAGGGCAGGTATGTTCTGTTCTTGAAAATCTGAATATAGTTAATTGAAATAGCAGTGCTACAATATTTACCAATTTAAAACAGGTTCTGTTTATTTTTACAAAAAGAGAAAAGAATTCAAACGGGATGTCTTTTGCTGGCTCGGTGAAAGCTGTTTACAGTAAACACTTGAAATCCTTGCTGTTTGTTGTGGCTTGGACCACCAATGAAAGACTTTACAATAACAACAATAAAAACTACATCACACAGGTCACCCATCGACTGTTCAGACAAGCAAGAATCGGGATTGCCGTCAAAAGACAACCTGCAAGACGTTTACACGCTGCGAAGGGTTTCTTCCTTTGTGGGTGTGTCTGTTCCTAGCTGGATGCCTGGTTTGTGTTAACCTGATTCGCCCACAGTAAGCCATGGACGGTATAAACTCTTACAGAATAAACTGACATTCAAAATGTCCCCCAATCACCAGTTCAGTGATCTAAACAAACAAGCATGTCTGCGGTTACAAATCTTTATTAAAACACTCACTACACTAATCAGAAAATGTGTTAAAACCTATGAATGTATAAAGAGTAAGTGCACAGCTGAACGATCTGTCAAGTTTCTACTACAGTAAAGTGCTGCCTTCTACATCGAACTCTATGTGAATGGCAAGGTAATTGTTGGGTTAGTAAGAGCAATTCCTACAGCAGTGCATTTGTTATTTCAATCAGTGTGAATGGCACATAACGAAATCCAACCAGCTAAGTTTGCACGAAATATATGGCGTACTTAACACGGTATAAACGATGCCTCTGTTTTCCAGAGCAGAGAGCAGAGGCGTGCTGCAGCAGCTAGCTCTTCTATTCTGATTCTTGTTGTAAGATTCCCTGCCGGCACTCCAGATTCCTTCCAGGTGCACACAGGCCCGAGCAGCACCAGTGTGTAGTAATGAGCCTGGCCCTGGGGGGGGTTCTCTCTCTCCCTGCCAGGACAGCCTCACTCTTTATCCCTGAACACCCTTGAACTACATGGTCCTGTCTGTGTGTGAGGCTGGGTTGCACAGGGTACTGCCCTTCAAGGACACTGGCCTCCACCTCTTGGACCTGGTCCAAATAAACAGCCAGCCAGGACAAGTTTATTGTACCCTGAACTTTCCAAGTATTCCAAAACATACACAAGAACCAGTGCAGTAGTTCAGCGTAAACCCAGACTCATTCATTTGATCATCAAAAGGAAACATTTGGCTTCAAACCTACTTATTTTTTGTCTGAAAGGTCAAAATGAACTGCACTTAAAAACAAAGATTGTGTGATTGATTTATTATTGATTTGTATTTGCATGCATTTTTACTAAAGCAGCATCACAGCTTTTTTACTAAAGCAGCATCACTTCAATAGTAAACAAGTGTGGATGTAAAAACATGCAGAGAAACGAAGCCCAAAAAACAGTTAGGAGATACAGCGATGGCAAAGAGAATAGCACAGACAGGCATTTAGCTCATGAACCACTACTAACGAAGTCTCCTAAGCAAACACATCTCTTTCTTAATGAGAGTTACAGCTGATTTCTCAAAGGCCATGAAGATAAATTGGATGCAAAGCACTCTGGCATTGATTTATGTTTATTTATGCATAATTAAAAGTCATGTCATAATTCATCTTGATTTATTGCATATTGCACAACATTGAATAAGAACACAGGCCCCAAACTGTGGTGCATAGCATTCATTCTGACACCTTTCCAATCCTCCTCTTGGAAAAATCAGTCAATTAATTTAGTTTAAGACATGCATGCCCAATGTATCAAATAAATGAACAGTTTCCTAATCACTGTGCTTTACCTCAGGAGTTATTTAAAGGCATTAAAATTTGTTTTGGTGGATTTTAAATAATGTTTGATATTTACTGTAACTGTGTAATGAGTTGGCATCTCAGCCCATTGAATTGAATGGAAAGAAAAGGGCTGGACTCAAACTACAAACCATATGGTTCAAAGATAGATATCTTACCGTTCAAGTGAAGAGCCAGCTCTATATTGGAGAGGTAAGTACAGATCTGATGCTGATGTCAGTCTTATTAACTCATCAGCCGCTGGGAGGAGATACATTAGAACTTTCATTAAACCTTTCCAGAATGTTGTTGCAGAACTCTACAACAGTCCAGAGCAGTTTCATGAAAATCAGATCTTATTTAGTCCATTAAAAAGCAACAGATTTTACAAAAGAGGAATTGTTCCTGACCTTGAAAAGTCCTGGAAGCGCACAGACTGTTGTGATGTTGTGACTAGTAGAGGAACAGTCGAGCTGAGGTGGATTGTCTGCTCCCTGACCTTCAAGGAGATGCGTCTGAAGCAGACTGGTCCTAGTCCTTCTCTCACTCTCACTGGCTAGTTTAAACCAGCAGTCTACAGAATGTGGAGTTTTCTCAGCGCCCTGCACTCCATTGCTTAAAAACGTGTCCCACACCATTGTTTCCTTAGGGTTTATAAATGCATAAAAGGAGCATTGGCATGAGAGAGAGCGACAGACAGAGAGAGAGAAAGAGAGGGTTAGGGGGAGATAGAGGGACTGCATGAGAGGCAGAGGGACCCACTCCAGAGGGACAGGGGGAGATAGAGGGACTGCGTGTGAGACAAAGACCCGTTCCAGAGGGACAGGGGAGCTAGAGGGACTGCATGTGAGACAGAGACCCGTTCCAGACCTCTTATTGGTCAATGGAGCATTGTGTCCAGAAGGTAAACTAAAAGAATCCTGGAAACTCTATTAGACATTAAGAGCATATGTACAGTGGCTTGCAAAAGTATTGACCCCTCTTGGCATTTTTCCTGTTTTGTTGCCTTACAACCTGGAATTAAAATTGATTTTTTGGGGGTTTGTATCATTTGATTTACACAACATGCCTACCACTTTGAAGATGCAAAATATTTTTTATTGTGAAACAAACAAGAAATAAGACAAAAAAACAGAAAACTTGAGCGTGCATAAGTATTCACCCCCCCCCCCCCCCCAAGTCAATACTTTGTAGAGCCACCTTTTGCAGCAATTACAGCTGTAAGTCTCTTGGGGTATGTATCTATAAGCTTGGCACATCTAGCCACTGGTATTTTTGCCCATTCTTCAAGGCAAAACTGCTCCAGCTCCTTCAAGTTGGATGGGTTCCGCTGGTGTACAGCAATCTTTAAGACATACCACAGATTCTCAATTGGATTGAGGTCTGGGCTTTGACTAGGCCATTCCAAGACATTTAAATGTTTCCCCTTAAACCACTCGAGTGTTGCTTTAGCAGTATGCTTAGGGTCATTGTCCTGCTGGAAGGTGAACCTCCATCCCAGTCTCAAATCTCTGGAAGACTGAAACAGGTTTCCCTCAAGAATTTCCCTGTATTTAGCGCCATCCATCATTCCTTCAATTCTGACCAGTTTCCCAGTCCCTGCCGATGAAAAACATCCCCACAGCATGATGCTGCCACCACCATGCTTCACTGTGGGGATGGTGTTCTCGGGGTGATGAGAGGTGTTGGGTTTGCGCCAGACATAGCGTTTTCCTTGATGGCCAAAAAGCTCAATTTTAGTCTCATCTGACCAGAGTACCTTCTTCCATATGTTTGGGGAGTCTCCCACATGCCTTTTGACGAACACCAAACGTGTTTGCTTATTTTTTTCTTTAAGCAATGGCTTTTTTCTGGCCCAGCTCTGTGGAGTGTACGGCTTAACTCCAATCTCCGCTGTGGAGCTTTGCAGCTCTTTTAGGGTTATCTTTGGTCTCTTTGTTGCCTCTCTGATTAATGCCCTCCTTGCCTGGTCTATGTGTTTTGGTGGGCGGCCATCTCTTGCCAGGTTTGTTGTGGTGCCGTATTCTTTCCATTTTTTAATAATGGCTTTAATGGTGCTCTGTGGGATGTTCAAAGTTTCGGATATTTTTTTATAACCCAACCCTGATCTGTACTTCTCCATAACTTTGTCCCTGACCTGTTTGGAGAGCTCCTTGGTCTTCATGGTGCCGCTTGCTTGGTGGTGCCCCTTGCTTAGTGGTGTTGCAGACTCTGAGGCCTTTCAGAACAGGTGTATATATACTGAAATCATGTGACAGATCATGTGACACTTAGATTGCACACAGGTGGACTTTATTTAACTAATTATGTGACTTCTGAAGGTAATTGGTTGCACCAGATCTTATTTAGAGGCTTAATAGCAAAGGGGGTGAATACATATGCACGCACCACTTTTCCGTTATTTATTTTTTAGAATTTTTTTAAACAAGTTATTTTTTTCATTTCGCATCACCAATTTGGACTATTTTGTGTATGTCCATTACATGAAATCCAAATAAAAATCCATTTTAATTCCAGGTTGTCAGGCAATAAAATTGCAAAAATGCCAAGAGGGGTCAATACTTTCGCAAGCCACTGTATATCCCATGCTGTTAAACTGATCACATGTGACTTGCTGTTTATATTTGTTTATTTTTCTGTTTGTTTAATATGGCACATTCACAGAATAACCTTGATTAGACATGCTGTACAATCCCTTCACAAACATATATCACAGTCAATGCATTTCTTTTACCCCAAAAGATAAGGTTTCTCTCTACAGATGTGCTGGTAATTGTGGCACACCACAGATTTTTAAAATAGCTTCCCCTTGTTCCCCATTTCCTACAGCAGTGCGCTGAGTGCAAGGCAAGCTGAGACCAACACCGGTCCTTTGCAGGCAGCTGGTTGTGTTTAACCATTGTTTGTCTTGTGTGTGATATGTGAAGGCTACTTTCAAGCTGAATGAAATATAGACTTCCAAACGGGGAGAGCGTTAGGTACAGAATGTTCTTGGCTGAGACCCACAATGCAGAGGGAGAGTATATCAAGTGCTTCTGAAGATTAACGGCTGGAGCCTGACAGAGGAATGAAGTTAATACTGAAAACCCCATATCTTCCCAGGCTGCTGGGTATCAACTTGTTGTCCCTCTCCCCACCCCCCCTCCCCAAAGTCTCATAGTCTTATTTAAATTTTCTTTAAAATTGTGATACATGGTATGTAACACAATTTTTGTTCCTGGGTAGTAAGTGTTATTTCCTAATTGCTTATGCCTCAAAAGTATAGAAAATGGCTATTATCCCCCACAAACTTTGCTTTTGTGACCAGGACAGTGATATTTCAAAATATCATTATTTCCAATGGGAAAACGGACAAATGTGTGTCTTTTCGTAAAGTTTGTGGGGAATAATAGCCATTTGCTATACTTTTGAGGCATAAGCAATTAGGAAATAACACTTACTACCCAGGAACAAAAAAAGAAAAAAAATAATTGCTACACGGTGTAATCTGCCACAAAAACTAAAATTAGGTAAGATGGTATTTCTTCATGTAACACTGGACTGCAGTGAGATTGAACTGGTTTTCCTGTGTTGTACTTTTACACTGGATAAAGTGACGCATGAGATAAAATCCATGCAGCTTCACTGCACACATTCACTCCCCTAGAGCGCAAAAGCACATCAAATGGCCCAATAGCCCTGAACACATCGGCAGTGAGACAGTGCTGGGGAGGGTATAGTTCACTATAGAAAAGGTACATTAAACTGGAAGCTGGGCTAATCTGGGTTTACCTTGCAGCACCAAGGGTTGTGCTGACAGTTCATCACATCCCAGCCTCATCTCTTGTCCCTCTTCCTTGCTACACACAGAAATATGTGCAACCTAAGGATTCTTATCCATGCCTTGTGTGTGTGTGTGTGTGTGTGTGTGTGTGTGTGTGTGTGTGTGTGTGTGTGTGGGGGGGGGGGGGGGGGGGGGGGGAACGCCAACCCATTGACTGTCCCCTTTCATTGTCGCAGAGCCAAGATATGGAGGCAGCCAAACTTACAGAAGAGGTTGGAGGTTTTGGTGAGGCCTTTTAACACTGTGTCCAGGTTTGATGACACATGAATGTAAATAACTCTTCAATAAAATAGAACACTCCTGGGCATCATCACAGGAAGGCCAACCCATTGACATAAACATAATAGAACACTCCTTCCATTAGCATCCCTGCATGGGCATCATCACAGGAACACCAACCCATTGACATAAACATAATAGAACACTCCTTCCATTAGCATCCCTGCATGGGCATCATCACAGGAACACCAACCCATTGACATAAACATAATAGAACACTCCTTCCATTAGCATCCCTGCATGGGCATCATCACAGGAACACCAACCCATTGACATAAACATAATAGAACACTCCTTCAATTAGCATCCCTGCATGGGCATCATCACAGGAACGCCAACCCATTGACATAAACATAATAAAACACTCCTTCCATTAACATCCCTGCATGGGCATCATCACAGGAACACCAACCCATTGACATAAACATAATAGAACACTCCTTCCATTAGCATCCCTGCATGGGCATCATCACAGGAACGCCAACCCATTGACATAAACATAATAGAACACTCCTTCCATTAACATCCCTGCATGGGCATCATCACAGGAACACCAACCCATTGACATAAACATTGAGATCAGTACAGCAGGAAATAATGACACATGGGCAAAAAAAAAAAATGCCGTCATACTACGTATTTATGTCACAATTTCATAAGACATCATTACTTAATAACAGCATAAAAATATGTGAAAACGAGTATGTAATTATGCAATATGATTGAATTTGTAAATGTTTTCCATGTGACAGCAAATGCGCCTCTAAAGGCAATGGACTCACACATTCTTTTTACTAAAAGGGATTTAAAAAAATACATAATATTTACAGTCAAGCCTACATACATGTATCATGAATCACCCTTCTGAAAAATAACTGATTTATTAAAAAAGAGAAAAAAAAGCAGGGAATAAAAAAGTTCAGCTTTGCAGGTGACCCCTCGAGAACTGGTTCTTTCCTTGCCGGTTCACATCACCTGGTCCTAATCAGCACCACACTACAGCAGTGTGTGTACATGATGATAAATAGCCCTGCTAATGCTGCAGTGGGGAATAGCAGCACTCAACACAAAACAAAGAGGTGCACATCCTGTTCCCCAGCCTGCACAGGTCACTCATTAAACAGCCTGTGAATCATGACAGCAATGCTACCCAACGGGTGCAGGGAGAGTGATGTGCAAAACCCCTGTCACAGAGCTCAATTAAACTCTAGAACTATGTAGGGTGCAACATTTAATGGTATATACACATCAAGTCATATAGCAGTGCACGTACTGTACCAGCATACTTTTCCTGTTAGTATGACAGTCCCCCAAGATACAAGACATGACCAACTTAACATTTCAACCCATGACCGGTCTCAGATCAAGTGGAGTGGTCTTAATCCCACGTTAAATGCCTTCTGAGATTGCTTTCTTGTGGCACTCATTACTGATCTTCCTAATGTTACCTAATGTGCCTGTGATTCCAGCCCATTAGAATTATTTTACCCTTACCAAACTGGAAATGCCAAAGCTGACAGGCACCTCAATGCTGCAGCCCACTCACCGATCAGAAAGACAACTGTCATTGCTGAACGTAAGCAGTGGACGTTACCAAGCTACTGAACTCTGGATCTGAACCAGCGTGCTTGTGGAAGTGCTGGTACTAGCCGAGGCACCGGGATCTTCTAACTCTTAATTGTTGCTGAAATCTAAAAAGGTATTCAAGCCCTTGATTAACCCGTATAAAAGTTTACCGTAGTATGTTTGCAGTTTCCCCATGGATTTACTATGCATTTACCATCGTCTACTCTGGGTTGCTATGCTTATTAATATGCTTTACCATACCTTGCTATTCTTTACAGTGCCTACCTATGCCTTTACTGTGCTTTTGCTGCACTTTATTACTCTTTTGCTGTGCTTTATTACACTTTTATTGTGCTTTTACTATGGGAAACTTTTAGTGTATAAGAGAAATATCTGAATCAACTCCAGCTCTCCCCCATCCCTTGACTTTCCCTCATCCTGACTCTGTCTGGTGCTCCTGGAATGCAATGTGATTTGCTTAAGCAGTGATTACCTTCAGGGGGTTGTTTTCATGCACTACTGTATGCATGTCTCTCCCTTCCCTTCCAGCTAGACTCTCCATTCTTTTTGGAGGTGTCAAACAGCATCCTGTGAGCTGAGCCCTGGTGCTGCCTCCTGCTTACAGCCAGGCACAAAGGTCTCTGAAACAGGGAGCATGACGACCTCTTCAACCCTCTCTGCGCCCAACAGAAAATAAACCCCTTGTGCACCCCCAGGGTTATTTCTGGCCAGGCAGCCACACATTACCCCAGCCCAGAGCTACTTGATGGGACCTGCTGTTTGTTTGAATTGTCAGGAGGGATAATAACTCATGTGCTGAGAGAAAGAAAGGGTGCTCTTTTGTGCTGATATTGTGAAATTGACCAGCGGCCGCTTCCAATTAGAGCCTGGTGAAGGTCAAGAAATTAGATTTGTATACACCCCAAATCTTCAGATGTATTTGAATAGCTCTGCAGTGGGGTCACATACAGGTCATTGCAGACCACAGGCAGTATCATAACTACCAGTTGCTATCCCGAGAAGGATGCTATATTGTTAAACATGTTACTCTACCGCCGATGAGAGAGCAGAGAGTGCAGCTCACAGTGATCATAAGCTCTGATAATCTACAAACCTGCACCTCTCATTGCTTTCTACTTACAAGTTCACACACAAGCATGTCTGTACTCACTGTTGCTCTCAATAGGTGTCCAGTAACTATGTCTATATCTTAAACAGAGACCTGCCCCGTGATAACCGGGTATCTCACTGAAAAAGTGACGACATCAGCTAATTATCTGACAAGTTCACCACAATCAACAGCATATATTGCAGAAAGAATACCTCTGTTAAGAAAGGGGAACAAGACTGAAAGGCTCAAATATGCACAAGACCACAGAAACTGGACTATGGAACAATGGTCAAGTAGCCCCCTGTCGGTAACAATAGTCTTCCCTCGGGTCAATAATTTACCACTATAGCCCTCCTCTCCAGTCCATATTCAATCTCTCTCTCTGTATCTCTTTCTCTCTCTCTCTCTCTCTCTCTCTCTCTCTCTCTCTCTCTCTCTCTCTCCTCTATACTATATATGTCATATATACATGTTCCTAAAATATGTATAAACTACAATGTTCAGGCATTCGATAGTTCTCTCTATCTCTCTCTCTCTCTCTCTCTCTCTCTCTCTCTCTCTCTCTCTCTCTCTCTCTCTCTCTCTCTCTCTATATATATATATATATATATATATATATATATATATATATATATATATTATCAAGTTGAATTTTTTTGAATTTCAGAAAGTCAGAAAACAGTGACAGTGATGTTTGCTTTTGGCTCACAGAACCGGTGTTCAGCCATTTGCTCTTGTGAAAAGTGCAGGGGAGAAAGGCGTTCCTTTGAAAAGGGGAGGGTATAAGGATGTTATGGCAATAATTCAATCTATTTTAACTCCTATGATGAGTTTTTAATGAACCACAGGCCAGGATTTCCAATCACTGATTCATATATGTGTAATCCTGGGGCGCAAATGACTACTCCTCCCAGAAGGGCACAGGCTGAAAAGCCTTCATTTCTTTAATTGTTTTATTGTTTATTGACAGATGTTAATTGTTGCATTAGTAATTATCCCCTGCATCTGGCTATCATGTAAATTAGAGACAGGTGAGGGTATTCAAAGGGAGCAGCCAGTCTGTTCTGGGCTGCTGCTGTGTGTACAGAGCTTAATTATAGAAGAAAGGTAGTGTGAAACCGGTAAACAAGCTTATCTGTCGTTTATTAGAGAAGAGTCCAGCCTGTGTTAGTTAGTGAGAAAAGAGCTAGGTTTTGTTTTTGTTTTGTTTATTTTTGGTATTATTAAAAGTGCTAAACTTCAAGTTCTGTGTTTAAAGGGGCAAAAGAACCAGAGTGAATGCAGCTCTGTTCCTACACTGTATATATATATAATTCACATTTTTTGAAACTGCAATGGACGTGTGACTGCACACTCACCAAGCAAGAATCTTTCCCACTGGCTTTGGAAAGAAAGTGCCACTGCGTTGAACAGCTGCTGTATATCTAAACTGCTGTTAGTGGCTGTTCATGCAGAACATAAGAAAGTTTACAAACGAGAGGAGGCCATTTGGCCCATCTTGCTTGTTTGGTTGTTAGTAGCTTATTGATCCCAAAATCTCATCAAGCAGCTTCTTGAAGGATCCCAGGGTGTCAGCTTCAACAACATTACTGGGGAGTTGATTCCAGACCCTCACAATTCTCTGTGTAAAAAAGTGCCTCCTATTTTCTGTTCTGAATGCCCCTTTGTCTAATCTCCATTTGTGACCCCTGGTCCTTGTTTCTTTTTTCAGGTCGAAAAAGCCTTGGGTCGACATTATCAATACATTATAAAATTTTTAATGCCGACTGCAGGGTCAGGGCTGAAAAGCTAGAATAATGACCCTAACCCTCTAACATTGACTGCAATGCCTTTTGGCTTATCTGTTTGCTAATCTTATATTCATTTCACATTCAATTCCTAGCAAGCATGGGCAGTGTGTCCTGGTAAAGTACATCTACACTGCGTGTTAAAGTTTAACCTCAACACAGATCCATCATGCATGATCTTAGTTGGGAACCCCGGAACTCGTCTTTATGAATGGTACTGAAACATTTTTCACAGCCAGGTAACGATGAAGGCTGTCCACAGAGACCACGTTCATGAAACTACCCTGCTATACATTATGGGCACAGGGACCATGTTCACAAAACTAACCTGCTGCACAGTATGGTCACAGATACCATGTTCCACTGCCAATCCCTGCATCTGCCCTTTTGACTTGATTTAAAAAATGTCTTTTTTGTGGCAGCAATCCAGCTGGACAGCAAAGCTCATTTTTACAGGTTTACGAATCAGATACTGTCAGGTGTAAAATCCCCAGGTCTGACGTGCCAGTCTCCAAGTGGCATTACTGCCTGGCACTGGCTCAGGGAGTCTGGCTCAAACAAACCCCACTTTCTCACAGAGTTGATTTACTGCTAGCACCCCCGTTCAGGTGGAAAGTTTTTTAAAAATTAAGTTTCAGGCATCAGGCTGACATTAAAAAGGCACTGTTTGTTAAGCCCTGTTGAAGTGTCACACTGGGAAAATGAAGTCGGTACAGGAAATCCACCTCTTACATGTGACACCATGTCTACTTTCTGAGAGCCCCCTGAAGTCTTGGTTATTGTTGAAGTCATTTCTGTACATTCTTTTCCTGGGCTTTTCTACACTTCTCAGTGTTAATTTAAGTGCTCACTTCTCCATTTAAACATTTACCAAGACAAGGTCTGGATGAACTCTGGTTATGTTGAAAAAGGTTTCTTTTTTTCTTCTTCTTCTTTATTAATACATTATTTTATTTTTTGTCATAACTATGAATTTACTAGTTTTGATAGCATTTTTGATTATATTTTTTTTGTTAAAGAGAACAAACACAATAAAGTTGCAAAGCAAAATATACTGGTCCTAGCTAACCTGCAGCTACACTCAATAAAGTGAAGATGGCAGTAACAGCCATTAGTTAAGTGTCTTTCTCTCTCTCACACACACACTCACGCTCACACACTCACACACTCACACTCACTGACACACACTCACTCACACACACCACACACTGACACACTCACACACACACCACACACACTCATGTGAACCAGGTGTGCAACACACACACACACACACACACTCACACACACACACACACAGACACACACACACACACACACACACACACACACACACACACACACACACACACACACACACACACACACACACACACACACACACACACACACACACACACACACACACACACACACACACACACACACACTCATACACTCACAAACAAACACACACTCACACACTCACTCACACACACTCACACACACACTGAAATACTCACACACACACACACTCACACATTCACACACACACACACTCACTCACACACACACACACACACACACACTCACACACACACTCACTCACACACACACACACACACTCACACTCATACACAGTCACACACATACACACACACAGCCTGTGTTTACTCAAATCAGCCCTGAGGCACTTTGTTAGCATTCCTCCCCGTTCTGGAAAACATTTCTAAAAGAAACATGGGAGCTGCAGAAGCGCACAGCACCTGAAAAGCAGTTTCTCCAGGCCTTGGTCATTTTACCCCCACCTTTCATTCAGTAAGGCGCTCGTCTTGTTCAAAACAGAGACGTGATCAGTATGTGTGTGAGTATGTGTTGATGGAAGGAGGAAGTTTCTTTGTGTTCTATTTAGTAATAAGTAACCTGCTGTATCCTGACATAAACAGTGACTCATCGTGAATTAGCGCTTAAAACCAACAAACACGAGACACAAGCAGGACATCAGCTCAGACAATGAACAGTGAACATTGTGAGCCATGCATTTCACATTGCCACTGACTGGTAGGGCTCATTTCAATGTAATTGTGTACTGATTGGAGTGTTTTGATATGGCACAATATGTATTTTGTTAATCTTGGAGGTTACTTACACTTGGAATGCATTAACAGTTGCTTTTAAAGTTAATGCAAACTCTCACACTTGATGAATGGTGCAGCCCCTTAAAAAAAATGTCAAGTACTGTTGTTTCAAGGGTGTGTATAAATGTTAAACAGGAAAAATAAACAAATAAACGCTCAGTGAAACAGCCAAGAATTTTAAACCCTCACTAAAACATGAACTTGATTTAATGAATCAAATCAGGCTTTAAAAACAGGCTGCAGAGTGAGATTCATAAAATATCAAATGTAATTTTATTCAGAAAATCAGAGCTGCTGTTTTAACAACTCAGTATTTTAAACATTGTGCTCAGGGACCAGCTTCATGAGTCTATGCAGAGCTGTACAGAGCTGCTTGGTGCCTCACTGGGTGTGCTGGGCCTCGTTGCTGTCTTGAAGGAGGCTCTTCTCTCACAATCCTCAGTTCTATTTAGAGAGTTCTTGCTTGTTGTTGCATTGTTGGGAAACAAAGAGAGATTCCGACTAGACCGCAGGAGGATTTCTGAGAAAAGCAGGACAGCGAAGCATACAGGGAAGCCAGTCATATACTGTATAGCATAGAAAAAGAGCACTGCAGAACAGCACAGTGAGAGAACAACACCTCCTCCACACGGCCTCCTTTAACACAAGGCTGAGAGCCTTATATTCTAGGAGTCTTTTATTTAGGTAACACACAGTCATATATGCTATCATTGCAACCAAGTAAAAATAAACCAATTTTTAATAAATCACAGAGTGGAGCTCTTGTACAAATAACACAAATCATGCTTTTATTTATTTATTTATTTGTCTATAATATTTAACCAAAAAGGTCCCTTTGAGGTGACATGTGCTACAACCATACTGTGCAAACAAATGAAATGTCTTGTTGCACATGCAGTATAAGATTAGCCCTACTATAGTGGTTTTCTGAAGTCTTCCAGAGAGTAAATATTCCATTTGCTGGGCTGTGATTTTGAGGGTCATTTTAGAGTCCTAAGTAGTGGCAATCAGTGCATGAGCACAGTGACTGGAGAAATAGTCCCACGCTGTAATATCAGAGCTGGGCTTCAACTGCATGGCCAGAGAGGGGCAGCAGAGACCTTTGCAATCTCTGAGTTCATTCTCAGCAGATGGCTATGTCTGGAAAACAAGGTGTTCTCCAGGCTAAAGGGCGAGTTTGCATGGGCATGTGCAGGAACGCTTTGTAAGTGAATTTCGTTCCGATGCAGCCCTCCAATGTGCAGGAACGCTTTGTAAGTGAATTTCGTTCCGATGCAGCCCTCCAATGTGCAGGAACGCTTTGTAAGTGAATTTCGTTCCGATGCAGCCCTCCAATGTGCAGGAACGCTTTGTAAGTGAATTTCGTTCCGATGCAGCCCTCCAATGTGCAGGAACGCTTTGTAAGTGAATTTCGTTCCGATGCAGCCCTCCAATGTGCAGGAGTGCTTGTGCCTGTTGAAGAATGGTTCTGCTGAGAAGAGGTTGGAAACGAATGCCACACGTTGACTGAACTTTTGCTTGAAGACAACGTTTGTGCAGGAACGCTGTTGTCATAGTGTTTGGTTCACAAAACACCCCCAATGTGCAGGAGTGCTTGTGCCTGTTGAACCCCCCCCCCCCCCCACCCTGAATGACTTTGCACACCACAGTCCCACAAGTGCTTTGCTCCTATACTATTGACTTGCTTGTCAAAGGAAAAGAAAATCCATTGTTATATTACAAAACTATAACTACAGTTGTGTTGCATACACTTACACTTATATTCTGGATCTCAAGTTATGGTGCCAAAGTTTAATACATATGTCAAGGAATTTATATTTTAACATAAATTAGCAGCACTTTAAATGTAACAACATTACCGAACCCAAACTTCTTCTAAGACACCTTGAACTGTGTATAGGCACTGCTTATGGACCTCAGTATAGTTTTAGGTTATGGTTTTCAAATATGTCAAGATTTAAAATCAGCAAGGTCTTATAACAATAATAAAGGGAAACTATCCTTACAGAAATGTCACAAAAGCAATAAATGATTAACTATGGTATGTTAATGTGTAACTTAAAATGTAACCTCCAGTTCTATGCCATATAATAAACATGACATTAACAAATTGAACTTTGAACTTATTGAGGATAAAATATGTATATACATATGTATTCATGCATGTGTGTCATGCATGCGTGTATTTATGTATGCATGCAAGCGTTTGTATTTGTATGTATGTATGTAGGTAGGTAGGTAAGTATATACAGTGCTGCCTGTATGTATTGACACCATATGGCCTCAATACCTCAATCAATCATTTAGCTGTCTGAATGTAATGTTACTGGTTAATTTTAATACTTGACATAACTCACAATTACTGACACCCATTCAATGTTTACTCTTCAGTCTGACCTCTTTTGGATGTATCACAGCTTCTTCTCACAGCGCTCACAGGATCTTTGCCCTCTGGTCTGTATCTATCGGGACATGTCTTAACAGCACAGATCAGTACTTCAACAAACCTCTTCAAGTGGGCTGGGGACCAAGAAAACGGACGCTTCAATCCCAGCGTTGTAACATTTGATACAAATTAACATGTATATCCATGCTACTCAGGGGAGAAAATAATGAACCGAATAGAGGATTTCAAAATGTATGCCCCCCTCTGCGCTATGAACTGTATGTGCGCATACTGTGTAATGCAGCAGTTTCTCACTTGTACTACAGTATATCTTCGAAATCAGCACAATGACCCATTGAGTACAGGCAGATGAAAGGAATACCCAGGAGTCGCCCCTTTCACATTAAAGAGAAAATCCCTCTGATCAGAAGGGTTAATACGCTTACTTTGAGCCGGAATGATGTTTGTACAGCGCATTCATTTGAAACCTGACCTGCGTGTCCTGAGCCGAGCTTTGGGAATGTGGGAATGGAAGTGAGGAGATCTGGAGGAGCCGGGGCGAGCTGGTATTCCTCCACCGAACGAGAGTGTGGGGGGGCTTGTATTACGGGCTGGAGGAAGTGTCACATAGCACTGTTTGTTTTCCGATACCAGCCTATCAGCAGAACCCTTGGGTGTGCAAGCAAAACAAAAACAAGCCTGAGAAGTACCTGAGAATGACAGACAGGAGCCAGGTGGCACCGTCAGGAGAAAGACTGCACTGGACTTGTGAAGTAATTTTCTTTGAGTGGTCTTTGATGGAGGGGCGATCAGCACCTTGAACTGTAGTCAGACATCTCAAGCTAATCAAGAGGGCCCCTGGTCAATGCTTAGAGGGAGGGACCTCCAAGGATCGTTCAATGCATGCAGGGGTGCTAGGGTTCCATCAGGGGGTGAGCTCCTTCACGAAGGAGGTTGCAGCCCTTGTTGGATCCATTGCTTCTTCCAACCTGCACGACTCCTCTGGGTTTCGGTTGAGCAGCACTTGTAGCAAAAAATTAAAACCAAAAAAAAATTAAGGCCCTAAATACAGGTCAATCAAAAGAAAAAAAAATAATCTTATAAGGATCATTTGTGCTTGTCCAGGCTAATGTAGTTTTGAAAATATTTAAATCCCCCCAAAGCCTCACAGGGCCATGTTTCCAGAGATGTTGCCTTCGTTTCTTTAATTAACTCCCTACTGTTGCAAAGGAGATACAATCACGTTCATGTTAAGAAATGAAAACCAAAGCACACTGAGAAATATATCACTTAGTTGTTTTAGTTTGGTTCTAGTTTTGTAAAATTAACAGTTATTGATTAAAGACTGGAGTAAATGCTTTGGAAAATACAGCTCATTATTTAGATGGGGCAGTAATAAATACAAAATAAAAAGTTTAGGCCAACAGCTCTGCCATTAATTCTTGGCACTTCATTGCATTCTGTTATTAAACTATTCCTTCGAGACTGAAGTAGATTGTGCTGAATTATTGCTGCTTTATTGTTATTTTATTCTGTGCAATTAAAACGTTTGCCCAGCCCATTGAGTGACTTATGAGGTTTAAACATAGTTGCTTCACCATCGACAGAAGCTTTGACTGAGTACATAAACTGTGTTTGATCAGTGTTAATAATGTATTGAGCCACTTTATCTGCACTGCCGACGCTTTGGCAATTCCTCATCCATTAACATATGAAGCAGGACTCGTCTCGCACAATGGGGTCTGTGTTCACGTCTTTATCAGGGCTCTGCACTGCTTTTAGGGCAGGGAGCGTTCCTGTTTGCCCTTAATCCCATTTCAAACAGCAACTAATTACAATAATACAAAATAAATAAATCAACCCTTTCCTTGACACACAGCAAGGGAGTTTACATGGTCTTTAAGGTGCAAGGGTTATTGCGCAAGAGCTGCACAGATACTGCTAAAACCATAACAGTAATAAAAACATGTTTATTAAGCCTTCTACTGTCCCATTCAGACCGATCGTAACCTCACAAACTCCTGTGGAGCGATCTGTTGTGAGTTCTTAAGTTTGATCTCTAACAGTAATACTGTATCACAGAATTAGAACAACTCATAAATATTCTAGAAACTTGAGGACATGTCAGCCAATCAGAACACCAGGAATTAAACTGCATTGATCTGGTAAATTGCAGATACAGACATCCCATCTCATTAAGATTCCAAGATTCCTGTTTCTACTGCAATCCCATTATTTCCTTGGGTCTTACTGTACGCAACCTTAATGCCCCTTTATTAGTAATCCAATACCACTCTCCATGCAATGGCATGTTTCAGATAGAGCGCACTCTCATGAATCCGTATGAAGCTCGGTGTGGTAGATCACAAGGCTTTGCAGATTGATGTTGTGTTCAAAATGCATGAATAATACAGTAATAGTTAAGGGGATTTCTACAAACAAGATCTCAAACAGCATCTTCAGTTTTTCCTTTTTAATGCATCCAGAATGGATATAAAAAGAGTTTGACACTTTGAATAAGCAGCCGCAAACATGCAGATCTTCATAAGGTCAGCAAAAGAGTAACTACCTTATTGTCCATGTTTTTTTCTTTCTTTGGTGTTTCTCTGTCTTCATGTGGTTTTGAACTTGCTTGAACAGAACAGCCTTCTTCATTCCATTCAAACTATGTAATAATCTGACCTTCCAACCCTGCTGGCCCAGCCCTACTAGACAGGGTGAACAGGTGGGACCAGTCTGGTTAAGAGGCAAGGGAAAGGTGACGAAATAAATACAAACAGCAGCACAACAACATAAGAACATGTACAAACGAGAGGAGGCCACTCAGCACAGCTAAGCTCGTCCGATTCCTAGTAGCTCAAAGGATCCATGTGATTCAGTATCAACAACACTAGGTAACCCATTCCATACCCTCTGTGTGAAGAAGTGTGTCCTTCACTATGTCCTAAGTCTATCTCCACTTCATTTCCACTGTGTCGTCTGGTCCTGGTTTCTATTCAGTACTTAAACTAATATAAAGCTATTGTTCTTTAATTGAGATTTCATCCACACTATAACAGCTGTACTCCCTTAAGACAAATCTATCCTGTCTATATATATATATATACATATTAATCTTGTGTACTATATGTGTGCTATAGTAGGTTCCATATAAGTTATTTTTTGTATGAACCATATAAGCATTGTGGTACAATGGACACTTTCTTATGAGATGACGTTTTAAAAAATATAAGCAAACTTGTAAAAATCAAGTACGCACTGCAGTGCAAATATGGCCAATTTCTTATAATTTCACTTATACTAGACAGCACTGTTTGCATATGTGCCTCATGCAAGCAAACTCATGTGAACCATATAAGTATTGTGATGAGGCAGGGGTATATGGATATCCCTTACAAGGATTCCCCAGAAGCAATCACACTGATGTGATTGGCAGCAGAGAAAGAAAAGACAGACTAACACGCTGTTATTATGCTATTATTGGAGAGCCCAAAGGGTGCCTGCTTGAACACAGTAAAAGCAGGGAGGGTCACAACAGAGGAGCGGTGACCACCGGCCCTCCTCCCCAAACCAGAGCTACCCAGAGTCGTCCCCCCCCGGGTGACCACCGGCCCTCCTCCCCAAACCAGAGCTACCCAGAGTCGTCCCCCCCCGGTCCCCCCCATATTTACACAAGCATTCACCCCCCTGGTCTCTCACCACATTTATAAGCTTGCACAAAAAAGCCTCAAGCCTGCTGGCTGTTTTGTGTCGCTGGCCTGTCTACGTGTCAACACCAGACTGCTGAGTGTGCAGGAAGGCATATAGATGTAAACAAAGTATGTGACTATTTGTCATTAATTTGCATATAGTAGAACAATGGCCCTCACTCCTGCCAGTGTATTATTTGCAGTTCAGCTAACTCTTACTGCATTCCTTTAAAATCTATTCTGATCACTCAACGACCAGGAAGCTGTTTAACCTCCATACTCCTCTTGTTCTGAGATAAAAACTTCTTTGAGAAACCAAAGATACTAAGTACAGATTAAACAGCAGTCTTGGGCTCGATTCTCAAGGCTATATGTACTCCAACTCATCATTAGTACAACACTATATCTAGTATATGATATATATATATCTATATGTAGGATATAATATATATATATATATATATATATATATATATATATATATATATATATATATATATATATACGCACCACCCAGTAAAGTTACCAAACCAGAAATAAACAACTCTTTCAGACAGTGACAATTTGGAGCAAATAGCTTTGAGTATCTGCCCTATTTCCCCATGTGTCTGCTGGACTTATGTACTGTTTCTTTAGTTTTATTCACTGCCATCAAGGAGTACTGTCACAGGGTTATCCAGCTAAGTCGTAACATTGTTAGCTAAGTGCATTAAAGTTCATCTCAGGTTTTGCATTAGTTACCGAGTTCTGCGTCCTTGTTTCACTACAAGAATACAACGTCATGTAAAGGAAATGGATTAACAAGATGTATAAATAACACCAGCCAGGTAGTACTTGCCCAGTCCTTTTGACATGGATTGTTCTTTTAAATGTATACACCATGCTGCATAAAGTGCAGAGTAAAACTTTGGCATTTGAGAGTGACAAATCGTGGAAATCCAAGACCTACAGAATGACTCACTAGTTCCTAAGACCACAGCTTTTTAATAAAGCCCAACACTTTCACCTGCTTCTCAAAAATCACACATACCACTGACAGGTCTGACTGGCCTTAGACCCAGCAGATCAAAGGGGCTCCCACTAGGACAGATCGGATCCCAGGTACATGAATCGGTTAAACTCCCTCCGTCATGCATGAATGCGGCAATCAGGAGCAAGACAGGTGGGGTGCAGCGCTGTCCCCAGTGTGTGATGAAGATGAGGGTTAAGAACACGTCGTGTCAATGATAGAGACAAATGAAGGCAGAGGACCATAAAAGGAGCAAGCCTCCCTGATACAAATGACAGACATTAAGAAGCACTAAGAAACGAAGCCCTCCTGGCAATGACCCGAAGGTAGAAGCTCTCCTGGCAATGACCCGAAGGTAAAAGCCCTCCTGGCAATGACCCAAAGGTAGAAGCTCTCCTGGCAATGACCTGAAGGTAAAAGCCCTCCTGGCAATGACCCAAAGGTAGAAGCTCTCCTGGCAATGACCTGAAGGTAAAAGCCCTCCTGGCAATGACCCGAAGGTAGAAGCTCTCCTGGCAAAGACCCGAAGGTAGAAGCCCTCCTGGCAATGGCCCGAAGGTAGAAGCTCTCTTGGCAATGACCTGAAGCTAGAAGCCCTCCTGGCAATGACCCGAAGGTAGAAGCTCTCCTGGCAAAGACCCGAAGGTAGAAGCCCTCCTGGCAATGGCCCGAAGGTAGAAGCTCTCTTGGCAATGACCTGAAGCTAGAAGCCCTCCTGGCAATGACCTGAAGGTAGAAGCCTAGGGGCTGCCCTCTTATGTGCTGCATGCACAGCGGCTTGGCTTGCAGAACATGTGCACTTGACCTCCTCATGAAAACAATCACATTTTTATGATTCCTTTGTTCAAAGCCTGCAATGTGGGATTGTTTTGGAAAACTCCACGTCCCCCGCGTTCTCCATGGTCTGTGAGTTTAAAGGGTTACCCAGTACTGGGCTGATCTGCAGCTCCTGGAAGACATTAGGAACGCATGTTTTATTTATTTATTTTTTCTCCCTTTTAAACAGATTAAAATGCATTTTCAAGACAGTTGGCCAGATGTATCTGTCATCCTGGCATAGTAATTTATATTTTTTTTTTTGGTGAAAGGAAAATCAATTAATTTTGGCACACATTAGATTATTTGCAGTGCATACACTTCCTGAGTTAATAATTTGTTTAACATTATATGATGATTTGTTGTTAGTATGCAATATTTATTTTCTCATCCGATCTTCAACCTTCTTGAGTCAGGTAAAAATTCTATTGAGACAAATGTTGCTTTTACTGCAGTCCTGGCTAAGATGGCACTTGGTATCTTAAACTGTACAAATCAATTAGTAACCTGAGCACACCTTTCAGCAGTGAGTGAGCTGAACAATGACAGGAAGCATGTCGCAAGAATACAAGTTGATGTCTCCCTGAGACACGAGTCAGATTCAAAGAATAATCAATCAAAAGGCAGTTCATTTGGTTCTGTTTGTTTTTTGTTCTAGGTAGTTTTACCTAGTTTCATTGCATTGCATTTGTTAATACCTTTTAGAAAATAAATTTTTGCCTGGAACCACAGTGCTCATAGACACCATTCAAAGTGTTCTAGGCTCAAAGGACAAAGACCAAAAAGACAAAAATGTAACATTTCCTGTGGAAGTTGTTTCACATTTAATAGAACAAATGGACTTGTCTATTTCCACACTGTTATTTTTCTCCCTGTGAAGAGAACATACGTGGGCTCACTCATGTTCTCAACATTGGCTCAAATATTTTCCAAATCAGCTTACCCAAACAAGCTTCAAGCCTGCTGGCTGTTTTGTCATTAATTTGCACATAGTAGAACAATGGCCCTCACTCCTGCCAGTGTATTATTTGCAGTTCGGCTAACTACTGCATTCCTTTAAAATCTATTCTGATCAGTCAACGACAAGGAAGCTGTTTGACCTCCATACTCCTCTTGTTCTGAGATAAAAATGTCTTTGTGAAACCAAAGATACTAAGTACAGATTAAACAGCAGTTTTGGGCTCGATTCTCAAGGCTATATGTACTCCAACTCATCATTAAAACTAGTATATATATAAACGCACCCAGTAAAGATACCAAACCAGAAATAAACAATTCTTTTATTTTGAAGCTTGTGATTAGTTTATTATTGACATTTGGAACACTTAACAGATTAAAATGCATTTTGAAGAGAGTTGGCCTAATGTATCTGTCATCATGGTGTATTGTACGGAGGCAGAGAGTCAGGGGGATAGGGAGGCTGGAGACAGAGTGGCAGACAATTACAAAGGTTGGCAGTGTGGGAGGCAGAGAGACAAGGAGGCAGGGAGACATGGAGGCTGACATTGAGGTTCACATTATGAACAAACACTGAGGTTTTCATCATGTGCAGACTCTGAGGTTCTCATCATGTGCAGATAGAGGATTGCATTATGTTCAAACAGTTAATTTCTCATTATGTACATAGCTGTAAATCCATTATTGAGAACAGTACCACCTTCTTCCATTACACTTCCAAAACACCCAAACTGAGATGCAATGGATCTTCCCATAGCAGCTGATGAGTTAATAACACTGACACCAGCATAAGACACGTACAACGCTTTTCTCTCAACTACAGAACTTGCTCTTTTGTTGAACAGTAAGACGTTTGTCTTTGAACTGTATGGTTTGCGGTTTGCCTTTCCATTCAACTCAGCGGGGTGAGATGCCAGTTCACTACAGCATTTAATCTAATGCCTTCATTAGTTCAGTCTATATATAAATAAATGCAGCACTTAAAAACAGAACGCATGACTAAATCCAAGATGTGCATACTGTATATACATACTGTGCTCCCTCTTTATTTCGCTATCTAACTTACGCATAAGAAAGAAAAAAAGATTGAAAACAGTGAACTGGCGATGTGAAATAAATCACAATTTACTGTCGAAATGGACTAACCATGAATGAACCTAATTATCATATCAGGAAATATAGAGGGGGGACTGTATAAATATGAACACCCAAACATCGTGTATTACAGATTCTTCTCCCAGAGTACATTTACTGATCTCCAGCTGGCCAGCAACCCTTGCAGCTGCTTTCAGAATCACCAAACTGTCGGAGGGCTCCATGTCACTCACACACAGAGGGTTTCTTTACAAGCAGGCCCACAGATTTGAAATGAGGGTTCAGCTGCATTTGCAACCCATTATAAAACTACAGGCAACACTCACCATTCATCTACCAAAGGCTCCTGTCTTATTTTATTTAGTTAACACTCAAAAACCCCTCTTACTTCTATGTTGTGAAACCATATAGCTCTGCTTTGAACTTTTACATTGTTGTTAATGGTGTAATAAAATTTAAGAGCGTCATAAAATTTGGGAGCAAAGAGCCGACACAACAGATCCAGTTCTGGAATGATATCTCATTTAGGCGCATTTTCTGATGTCGCCAGGGGCTGATCTGAATAATAAAAACCAGCACAGTGTTTTGATAACACTGTAAGACTTTGAGTTATCTGTCTTGGGATCGATTGATCCACCCTTCGCTGCCTGAGACAAACACAATGAACGTCTTTATGGCGGATCTCTGTGAATATATGATACCTGCAGAAATTCATAATTGAATGTATTCTGTGTGTTATACAGATCTCGGTGCATTCAGACAGAGGTCCATTCTCATTGGAATCCAGCCAGCAAAGAGGGCTATCTGATTCAATGAAAACAACTTGTCTATTGTCTGTGAGTCATGCATGATCATGCACCTCAGCACTGATTTGAAAGGCATTTTTGGAGTTATACCTGCATACTCTAGTAGACACGTGCAGTAAATATTAGTGAGACTTCCTAGTTAAGCCTAATTCGGCCAGTATAAAACTTGTTTAGATATGCAACTCATCTCTTTTTCAATGGTCCTAGGAGCCAGCAGGAATTCAGACACAAATCACCTAGTGGAAAATAAATGGCGTTTGGAGTGCAGAGTAGAGTAAGTCATGCAAGCGTGGCTCAAATCTCGTTTGCAGAATCTGACGATCTTGACTGGGGAGCCACAGGGATTGTTGTTTAAGTCTTTGCATCCTTTATGAGTTGAAGAGGGAATCCTCCTAGGGATAGTTCACCTCATCATGCTTCAGGACTCATAAGCTCAGGTGGCTGGGTAAGCCAGGTAAACACTTCCCAGACTGAGCCTTCAACCCCAGGGATTGGTAGCTTGGTAGCATCCAATGCTTAGGTTCAGTGGGTGAAAAGAGTCAATTGATTTTAACAGCAGTGGCCCAGAGACCCACTGAACAGAATAGGTTGCAAGAATTATCGAAGTGTAAATGTTTCTGATCCCAGATTGAATGTATTGTAACGACCCTGGCATCCTGGAAAATGTGTTTGTCTTCTTTGTTTGTTTGTAAAGTCTTGTTAAGTGTTATGTGTATTGTATTGTGTGTGTGTGTGTGTGTGTGTGTGTGTGTGTATGTGAGTTTGCGTGCATATGGCAGGCGGAACCCTCCACCAAGGCTATAAGTGGGGGTGGGGGGTTGGGGGGTTGCAGACTGAGACTGGAGTGGTTGCTATGACTGTGAGGGACAGAGTGTGAGGCTGGAAGTGAGGGCCTCACCTGAGAAGCAATCGTTTCTGTGAGTGCCTGAGAGAAGAGAAGAAGCACTGAGCGTGAGTTTGAGAAGATAAAAGCGAGTGAAAGAGCAGTGCGTGAGGGCATTGGTTTTATTGGATTATTTTGGCGTGAACCCCAGCCCAAACAAGGATTCGCTGTTTGTTTTATTTTAAGTTCAGTTATTAAAAGCAGCAAGTTTAAATCCCAACTGGTCTCCCCGAGTTTTGTTTCCCACACAATGTGCTCGACGTTACAGTATAATGTTATTGTCTTTAAGAGTGATGCTGTTTTTAATGATGTGAATTTACTGCTGTCTATTTCTGGTCCTGTTGCCTGGACACTCTTGTAAATGAGACTTCTGTCTCAATGGGTTTATTTCTGGTTGCAGTGGACAGGCGACATTCAAACTGAGCATTTAAAAAATAAGGGGGTGAAAATTATTAGTATTAAAATATCTAATTTTAATGTTCTGTACATGACCTGACACATTGGACAGATCCATATTACACAGCATTGATTGTCTAACCATTACTAACCATTAACAGAGCATAAAAGACATTTGGCAGGAGAGCTTTAAAGAATGATAAAGAGCCAGTGTCCATGATTACAGTGACTATGAGCCAGGATATTTAAGCAGTCTTGGAATGCTGGTCCTCATGCTGTCTTTCCTGAATAGAGACTCATCATTGGCAAGGCTCAGAGACAGAACACAGTACAATGACTGCAGTGTTGCAGCTGCATGCCTGTCTGAGAGCACAAGAGAGGAGTGACACACAGAACACAGTACAATGACTGCAGTGTTGCAGCTGCATGCCTGTCTGAGAGCACAAGAGAGGAGTGACACACAGAACACAGTACAATGACTGCAGTGTTGCAGCTGCATGCCTGTCTGAGAGCACAAGAGAGGAGTGACACACAGAACACAGTACAATGACTGCAGTGTTGCAGCTGCATGCCTGTCTGAGAGCACAAGAGAGGAGTGACACACAGAACACAGTACAATGACTGCAGTGTTGCAGCTGCATGCCTGTCTGAGAGCACAAGAGAGGAGTGACACAAAGAACACAGTACAATGACTGCAGTGTTGCAGCTGCATGCCTGTCTGAGAGCACAAGAGAGGAGTGACACACAGAACACAGTACAATGACTGCAGTGTTGCAGCTGCATGCCTGTCTGAGAGCACAAGAGAGGAGTGACACACAGAACACAGTACAATGACTGCAGTGTTGCAGCTGCATGCCTGTCTGAGAGCACAAGAGAGGAGTGACACACAGAACACAGTACAATGACTGCAGTGTTGCAGCTGCATGCCTGTCTGAGAGCACAAGAGAGGAGTGACACACAGAACACAGTACAATGACTGCAGTGTTGCAGCTGCATGCCTGTCTGAGAGCACAAGAGAGGAGTGACACACAGAACACAGTACAATGACTGCAGTGTTGCAGCTGCATGCCTGTCTGAGAGCACAAGAGAGGAGTGACACACAGAACACAGTACAATGACTGCAGTGTTGCAGCTGCATGCCTGTCTGAGAGCACAAGAGAGGAGTGACACACAGAACACAGTACAATGACTGCAGTGTTGCAGCTGCATGCCTGTCTGAGAGCACAAGAGAGGAGTGACACACAGAACACAGTACAATGACTGCAGTGTTGCAGCTGCATGCCTGTCTGAGAGCACAAGAGAGGAGTGACACACAGAACACAGTACAATGACTGCAGTGTTGCAGCTGCATGCCTGTCTGAGAGCACAAGAGAGGAGTGACACACAGAACACAGTACAATGACTGCAGTGTTGCAGCTGCATGCCTGTCTGAGAGCACAAGAGAGGAGTGACACACAGAACACAGTACAATGACTGCAGTGTTGCAGCTGCATGCCTGTCTGAGAGCACAAGAGAGGAGTGACACACAGAACACAGTACAATGACTGCAGTGTTGCAGCTGCATGCCTGTCTGAGAGCACAAGAGAGGAGTGACACACAGAACACAGTACAATGACTGCAGTGTTGCAGCTGCATGCCTGTCTGAGAGCACAAGAGAGGAGTGACACACAGAACACAGTACAATGACTGCAGTGTTGCAGCTGCATGCCTGTCTGAGAGCACAAGAGAGGAGTGACACACAGAACACAGTACAATGACTGCAGTGTTGCAGCTGCATGCCTGTCTGAGAGCACAAGAGAGGAGTGACACACAGAACACAGTACAATGACTGCAGTGTTGCAGCTGCATGCCTGTCTGAGAGCACAAGAGAGGAGTGACACACAGAACACAGTACAATGACTGCAGTGTTGCAGCTGCATGCCTGTCTGAGAGCACAAGAGAGGAGTGACACACAGAACACAGTACAATGACTGCAGTGTTGCAGCTGCATGCCTGTCTGAGAGCACAAGAGAGGAGTGACACACAGAACACAGTACAATGACTGCAGTGTTGCAGCTGCATGCCTGTCTGAGAGCACAAGAGAGGAGTGACACACAGAACACAGTACAATGACTGCAGTGTTGCAGCTGCATGCCTGTCTGAGAGCACAAGAGAGGAGTGACACACAGAACACAGTACAATGACTGCAGTGTTGCAGCTGCATGCCTGTCTGAGAGCACAAGAGAGGAGTGACACACAGAACACAGTACAATGACTGCAGTGTTGCAGCTGCATGCCTGTCTGAGAGCACAAGAGAGGAGTGACACACAGAACACAGTACAATGACTGCAGTGTTGCAGCTGCATGCCTGTCTGAGAGCACAAGAGAGGAGTGACACACAGAACACAGTACGGGCACTGCAGTGTTGCAGCTGCATGCCTGTCTGAGAGCACAAGAGAGGAGTGACACAAAGAACACAGTACAATGACTGCAGAGCACAAGAGAGGAGTGTGGAACTTGAAGCTACTGCACTAACAGGTAACTATGATGTGATAGGTGTTACAGAAACGTGGTTGTCTTAGAGCGATGGGGACGAATTTAATATTTGTGGGTACACACTGTATGGGAAAGACAGGCAGGACAGAAGAGGAGGAGGGGTAGCGCTATACATAAGAAACAGTCTTGAAGCCCAGGTGTTAAACCTGGACAAAGAAAATAAAACCAAATCAATATGGGTCAGAATAACGGACAAAAATTCAAAAGGCATAATAATAGGAGCATGCTATAGACCGCCAGATTCAGACGGTGAGCACAATAATCTGTTATACAATGACATTAGAAATGTGTGTAGCAAAGGAGAAGCCATACTAATGGGGGATTTCAACTTCCCCCAAATAAAATGGGAAAACCCGGTGGGTAGCGCGAAGGATGAAATAGAAATGGTGGAAATGACAAATGACTGCTTCCTAACACAATTTGTGAAGGCACCCACTAGAGGGGAGGCATGCCTTGATTTAGTCTTTTCAAATAACGAAGATAGAATAACTAAAACAGAGGTCAGAGAACCACTGGCAAACTCAGACCACAACATGGTCTCATTTGAAGTGTTTTTTAAATCCCCAAAAGAAATGACTAAAGCTAAGGTTTACAATTTTAGAAAAGCAAACTATGAAGGTATGAAACAGAGACTAACAGAAGTAGATTGGAGTAAAATAGAGAAAACACCCACAGAAGAAGGATGGTTGTTCTTCAAAAATGTAGTACTAGAGGCACAAAACAATTATATCCCTAAAGTAGACAAATCTAAATGTAAAACTAAATTGCCAAAATGGTTTAATAGATCAATTAAAAAAAAAAATATTCAGCGAAAAAAGGCACTTTACAGAGCATTAAAAAACGACCAAAAAGAAAGTACGCAGAAAGAGTACACAGAACTGCAAACGCAAGTCAAAAAGGAAGTTAGAAAGGCCAAGAGAGAAATAGAAATGAACATTGCTAAGGGAGCTAAAACCAATTCCAAAATGTTTTTCCAATATTACAACAGCAAGAGAACATTCAAAGAGGAGATTAAATGTTTAAGAGATACAAATGGCAAAATCGTAGATGAAGAAAAAAAAATAGCAAATATGTTAAATGATTACTTTTCACAAGTTTTTACAAAGGAAGATACTGACAACATGCCCCACATGTCATCCAGTTCCTGTCCAGTTTTAAATAACTTTAGCATAACTGAGGCAGAAGTGTTAAAGGGACTAGGAGCTCTTAAAATAAACAAATCCCCTGGGCCGGATGAGATCCTCCCAGTAGTACTCAAAGAAATGAAAGAAGTAATTTACAAACCGCTAACCAAGATCATGCAGCAGTCTCTTGACACAGGGGTGGTACCGACAGACTGGAAAATTGCAAACGTAATACCGATCCACAAAAAGGGAAACAAAACTGAACCAGGTAACTACAGACCAGTAAGCCTGACTTCTATTATATGCAAACTTATGGAAACTATAATAAGATCCAAAATGGAAAATTACCTATATGGTAACAGGGTACTGGGAGACAGTCAACATGGTTTTAGGAAAGGGAGATCGTGCCTAACTAACTTGCTTGATTTTTTTGAGGATGCAACATCGATAATGGATAATTGCAAAGCATATGACATGGTTTATTTAGATTTCCAGAAAGCTTTTGACAAAGTCCCGCACAAAAGATTAATTCTCAAACTGAACGCAGTTGGGATTCAAGGAAACACATGTACATGGATTAGGGAGTGGTTAACATGTAGAAAACAAAAAGTACTGATTAGAGGAAAAACCTCAGAATGGAGTGTGGTAACCAGCGGTGTACCACAGGGATCAGTATTAGGTCCTCTGCTATTCCTAATCTACATTAATGATTTAGATTCTGGTATAGTAAGCAAACTTGTTAAATTTGCAGACGACACAAAAGTAGGAGGAGTGGCAAACACTGTTGCAGCAGCAAAGGTCATTCAAAATGATCTAGACAAGATTCAGAACTGGGCAGACACATGGCAAATGACATTTAATAGAGAAAAGTGTAAGGTACTGCACGCAGGAAATAAAAATGTACATTATAAATATCATATGGGAGATATTGAAATTGGAGAAGGAATCTATGAAAAAGACCTAGGAGTTTTTGTTGACTCAGAAATGTCTTCATCTAGACAATGTGGGGAAGCTATAAAAAAGGCTAACAAGATGCTCGGATACATTGTGAAAAGTGTTGAATTTAAATCAAGGGAAGTAATGTTAAAACTGTACAATGCACTAGTAAGACCTCATCTTGAATATTGTGTTCAGTTCTGGTCACCTCGCTATAAAAAAGATATTGCTGCTCTAGAAAGAGTGCAAAGAAGAGCGACCAGAATTATTCCGGGCTTAAAAGGCATGTCATATGCAGACAGGCTAAAAGAATTGAATCTGTTCAGTCTTGAACAAAGAAGACTACGTGGCGACCTAATTCAAGCATTCAAAATTCTAAAAGGTATTGACAGTGTCGACCCAAGGGACTTTTTCAGCCTGAAAAAAGAAACAAGGACCAGGGGTCACAAATGGAGTTTAGAAAAAGGAGCATTCAGAACAGAAAATAGGAGACACTTTTTTACACAGAGAATTGTGAGGGTCTGGAATCAACTCCCCAGTAATGTTGTTGAAGCTGACACCCTGGGATCCTTCAAGAAGCTGCTTGATGAGATTTTGGGATCAATAAGCTACTAACAACCAAACGAGCAAGATGGGCCGAACGGCCTCCTCTCGTTTGTAAACTTTCTTATGTTCTTATGTTCTTATGTTCTTATGTTCTTAATTTGGCAGACTTGCTGCATTGGGTGCTAGAAACGCAACAGCATGATGTGGCTCTGAAGGACCTGAAGAATGTAGCACTGCAGTGGCAAACCAAACTGTATCTGATTCCAGAAAAGCAGGCTTGCGTAATATGGATGAGATGTAAAACCAACGTCCTATTGTAAGTGACTCTGCAGCAGTAATTGTTGATGCATATTTCACCTTCTAGTCTCTGTAAGTCATTCTGGATAAAGGTGTCTGCTAAATTACTGATTAATTCATTCCAAATACAGTCGTACTGCCATTGCTTTGGACGCTGGCCGCTTGATTCGACTGAGGGAGTACAGGTAGTGCAAGTGAGATCTGGTGGCCTCAACATTAACTGGGCATTTGTTCACATCAACCAAAATGAAAACCCAAAAACCTAAAGAAAACCACGATCAGTGAGCTTTCAGTGCTCAAGGGGACTGTTTAAAAGCCGTCCTTTTTGGAAATGGTGGAACCAGTGGCCTGCCTGTCTTTTAAGTTTCGTTTGGTTTTTGAATTCTACATTTTTGTGAACAAAGCCTTGCTTATTTAAGATGGGGATTCTTTAGAGTGCTCAGTTTTCACAGGTGGTCCTTTTAAATTGTAAGAATTTAATAAAACTTGACTGTGAAGTAAATCAATCACAACTGTCTTTGGAATAAACATAGAAAACAAAGTGGCACCTGTCATGTCATTTAAACCAAAGCACATTGAAATAACACCAACAATATTAATATAACTTTACTATAAATAAGACTACAAATACAAATTATAATAGATTAGATGATGTCCTTTTCCACTCCTGTTTGTTTGACAGATTGATTCTTTTCCCAGACTCTTAAGGATTGAGAGTGTTTGTCTCATTAATTGGTGGTTTATTAATGGCAGTTTTGGTGTTCTCAGCCACAGCTGCTAATGGACAGGTGTCCACGTTACAAAAATAGATAACAAATCCTAAAAGGCAGTGCTGGCAGCTCTTAAGGATAGCCTGGGGATTAGGAGGGCATGAAGCCTGTGTGCTCTTGCCCTGCTCCAGCTTGCTGATGTGACAGGGACAGACTGGGAGCTCTTTCACTGCAGCGGAGCCTCTAACACCTGCCCTCCAGAGAATCACAACCTGGAAACGTCCTGCAGTCTCACTGGTGGGTGCTCTTCTCTGACAGGAGTGCCTCATATAAGTGACACCACATAAGTGACACTTTCTTTAAAACCCATATATTTGTCCCAGCAAATAATAAATGCAGCGTCTTAAATGTTAAACATCAGCAATGTCAGAAGGAACTTCAGTAAGAAACCACCTAACTGAAGTTATTGTACTGAGCTATTTCTCAGTCTTCAAAGGTTTGGCCAAGTGACGCCTAGTCTACAGTTGAACTGTTTGTGAAAGGAAAACAAACCTGTTAATGTTACAGATCTGTATATAACTGTGTGACATTATATTGCAGCCTGTGCTATTTCTGTGTACTAGCAATAAATATTTAAAACGGAATATATCTACTGTAATGCAAGTTTGAGCAAGTTCCTGGGCGTCGGCTCATTTTTTTTAAGAATGCTGATAGATTAATTCATAAAGAGAAATTCATTTCAGTGGTTCATGCTGTTGACATGAAGGGTATTTACCAACGTGCACCACATCCCTGAAGTCAAACAATCCTCATTCAACTGTTAATGCACTGCTGGACGTATCTGTAAGCTTTGTGTGTGTGACTGCTGGGACAGGAGGTGCAGTAAAGCAATGGAGAACACCTCACTCTTAATTATGGTAATGTTAAAGTTTTGCACATTGCATCCCCACAATCACATCCACAACCATGTATTCATATTACACACATATCAGAAATGCTGCCCCTCTTATACTGTAATGCTCTTATTTGATCAATATAATAATAATAATAATAATAATAATAATAATAATAATAATAATAATAATAATAATAATAATAATAATAATAATAATAAAGTTTCTAGCCCTTTCGGCTCCAGTCTACCATCTGGAGTGTGTATGAAGCTAAAACCTGATTGTGTGGGTGCATGCGTGCGTGTGTGTGTGTGTGTGTGTGTGTGTGTGTGTGTGTGTGTGTGTGTGTGTGTGTGTGTGTGTGTGTGTGTGTGTGTGTGTGTGTGTGTGTGTGTGTGTGTGTGTGTGTATGTATGTGTGGGGGGGGGGGGGGGGGGGGGTTGTTTGTGGATTTGTCGTTGATCAAAAATTTTTTTTTATAAAAATATGTGATGAATAAGGTACTTAAATTCTATAATTAGAAACGAAAGGCCGTACCAGCAGATTACATTTCTACACGACAGCTTCATGAATAAAGATGTGAATAGTCTGCACTGTTCTATACATGGCCCAGTACAGCCCGGCACAGATCAGTCTCCAAAGTGCTCGACTAGAATCACAGCATGGCACCTGGACTGCTTGTAGAAGAGTTGCTGCTGTTTGGCTGTTTCTCTGATAGTGATGTCAGCTAGCTAACCAATCTCCTTTTTAAACCTGGGCATGGTCAGGGAGTGATGTCAGCTAGCTAACCAATCTCCTTTTTAAACCTGGGCGTGGTCAGGGAGTGATGTCAGCTAGCTAACCAATCTCCTTTTTAAACCTGGGCATGGTCAGGGAGTGATGTCAGCTAGCTAACCAATCTCCTTTTTAAACCTGGGCATGGTCAGGGAGTGATGTCAGCTAACTAACCAATCTCCTTTTTAAACCTGGGCGTGGTCAGGGAATGATGTCAGCTAGCTAACCAATCTCCTTTTTAAACCTGGGCGTGGTCAGGGAGTGATGTCAGCTAGCTAACCAATCTCCTTTTTAAACCTGGGCATGGTCAGGGAATGATGTCAGCTAGCTAACCGGTCTCCTTGTCTTTTAACCCTTTGCTATCCTATGTCGGACCAGGTCCGACATTGCGTTTTTCCCTTTCCAGTCCGATGTCGGACCCTGTCTGACATCATCGAAAGATGTAAAGCACAGGTCTCTAGTCGTTTTTTTTGTCAGGAAAAAACAGAGAAAACCTTTCAATGGCCGAGTGAGACTGATAGGAGCCGAATGAAACCGAAAAAATGGCGTATCTCATAGCCCCACCTGCACCACAGAGATAACACAGACATAACAAAGGGGGTAGCTGCTTCTGCATCCAGTGCTCAAAGAATATCATGGACATTTGCAGAGCTTTTTAAGATGTTATAGTAATAAAATAATGACTTGGATTGCATTATTGAGGAGTTTTTAAAACACACACACACACACTCACACACACATACATACATACAGATGTTTACAAGACACATTAAAACTCCCAAGCACAGTAATATGATCCCAGGGAGAAATTAAATGTATTTAATTTAGAAGACATGTGTTTTAAGGCGCTCACCAGATCTCGTTTCTGAATGCACAAATGCAACCCTTATTTATTTTGGGGGTCGGTTGATCTGGCAGCTTTGTTCCATTCTTTCTCCTATTTATGGAAGTATTGAGTTGCCACCTGAAACCTTGCCTTACCCTTTGTCTCTTCATTAATACATTCCTCGAGTTGGAGCGGATTACCTGACTGGAATGTGAACCTGCAGTGCTATAACCAGACAGAACGTTCTCAAAATGCTACATATATATAGCCTATAAGACATCATCTATTCACTGTGAGTCTGTGTACCAATCTCAGACACATTTCCCGCTCTTTGTCGATTAGCACCAAACCTCATGCATTTCTGAGAACAGACTTCCTGGTTAAACAAAACACCCCAGCAGATTATTTTGCTTTCCAGGGATCCTATCACATCAAGCAGATTGTAGCTAGCAAGAAATTAAACTGCAGTGGCTTGTAGCCTGTTCTTAGAGATTGATATACTTCATGATTAAGGAAAACCGTGCTGATCAAAACAACTTTTTATTTATTGCATTTTATTAGGTTTTTTTTTTTTTATGGTTTTTTTTTCGGTTTCCAGTAATCATATCACAACAGGCAAGTTGTTACACCTGCAAGAGGTACAATTGCTGTGGTTTTGAAATCTTCAGCATTTTCACATTGGATCTTAGCATCATAAGAACGGTAGATTCTGTAAATGAATGTAAGTATTTGGATCACTTTCTTACACTGTCCTTCACCTGGTTGGAATCTATCCACAGTCAGCAAGTTCATTCAGTTCTGATAAATTCATCCTGTGCATTGCAACCTGCACTAAATAAGAATGTAAAACCACAGGGTTCAGTCTCGAAATAATAACATATTAATAACATTAATAAAATTAAACACACACTTTCAAACACCTACACGATCACCAGTGCCACAGTGAGTGCTCCGGGTACAAGTGGTGTTGTGAATGCACATTAATAGTGATTACAGTGGTGCAGTGCAGTCCAGGGTTAGGGTTAGCTTAACAGCAACAGCTCCCAGATCTTTAGCCATCTGCAAATAAAACCAGAACAGTTTAGACAGTACAACACTAAACACTCACAGTTTATTTTACTCCTCCCAGTCAGTCCGTAACCATAACAGAGGAACAGATCGCTCGGCCGCATCCCCTGATATACTCTCAGTTCCGCCCTCTTTGGTAGCGAGTGCAATCACGTCTCCTCCAATCCATGACTGACACATTGCCTACCGCAGTAAGGCGCTGACTGCTAGTGTTGTGACTGCGTCCCCTTTCTGGATAGCTGAATTTCGACTGACCCTGGAATAAACTGTCAAACCATCCAGTCCAGGGCACACTGTTCCTGTTATACTGTGCCCTCACAGGTCGGGAGGGAGATTGTTGACTCGGATTCATTCGCTCTCTGTCACAGGATGTCATTGAGTGTGAAATGTCTTCTCTGTTTGTCCATTCGCAGTCCCTTCCCTGTAGTCAAACATGACTTGTACTGATTCACAGGCTCTGGATGTAGGAACAGATGAGACAGTTAAATGGAAAGCAATTCAGGCTATACATTAATACAGAAGGATAAGAAATTAAAGATATACATTAATACAGAAGGATAAGAAATTAAAGATATACATTAATACAGAAGGATAAGAAATTAAAGATATACATTAATACAGAAGGATAAGAAATTAAAGATATACATTAATACAGAAGGATAAAAACCTATTCCTCAATTCAACTCACAGGTGGGACTCATTGGATTTTTGTTTCTTGTGCATTTTTAATATGGAATTCTCGTCTTTAATAACTTCAATCATTCTTAAAACAAACAAACAAAAAAAGAACTTTACCAGGTTCTACAAATAGCTCCACTAGTAACCTTTTTTTTTTGGTTTGTTTTTTTCACTGCCCTTATGGCATACTGCCGTATTTTTTTTTTCTTTTTCGAAGTGTTTGGGGGGGGGGGGGGGGGGGGGGGGGGGGGGGGGGGGGGGGGGGGGGGGGGGGGGGGGGGGGGGGGGGGGGGGGGGGGGGGGGGGTGGGGGGGGGGATGCTAATGAGCAGAGATTGTGGGAAAATGTATAATAATGTGACCAGGCTGACCCCTGTGTTAATGCTACATTTAGCACATCATTCTTTGATAGCAATGTAGCAGGTCCCGGCCTGACAGTAACTGATTGATCATTGTGACCCAAGGGCTTTGTGTGCAGAGATCTTGGAAATGTTTCCCTGTAGTATGATGGTGAGGGTCTGTGGGCTCGATTTACCACTGACAGTGTAGCAAGATTAGAACAGATTAGAGCCATGCCACTCTGCAGCTACGTACTCTGCACTGACAGTGCAGCAGGATTAGAGCAGATTAGAGCCATGCCGCTCTGCAGCTACGTGCTCTGCACTGACAGTGTAGCAAGATTAGAGCAGATTAGAGCCATGCCACTCTGCAGCTACGTGCTCTGCACTGACAGTGTAGCAAGATTAGAACAGATTAGAGCCATGCCGCTCTGCAGCTACATACTCTGCACTGACAGTGCAGCAGGATTAGAACAGATTAGAGCCATGCCGCTCTGTAGCTACGTACTCTGCACTGACAGTGCAGCAAGATTAGAGCAGAGTAGAGCCATGCCGCTCTGCAGCTACGTACTCTGCACTGACAGTGCAGCAGGATTAGAGCAGATTAGAGCCATGCCGCTCTGCAGCTACGTACTCTGCACTGACAGTGCAGCAGGATTAGAGCAGATTAGAGCCATGCCGCTCTGCAGCTACGTACTCTGCACTGACAGTGCAGCAGGATTAGAGCAGATTAGAGCCATGCCGCTCTGCAGCTACGTACTCTGCACTGACAGTGCAGCAGGATTAGAGCAGATTACAGCCATGCTGCTCTGCAGCTACGTACTCTGCACTGACAGTGCAGCAGGATTAGAGCAGATTAGAGCCATGCCGCTCTGCAGCTACATACTCTGCACTGACAGTGCAGCAGGATTAGAGCAGATCACAGCCATGCTGCTCTGCAGCTACGTACTCTGCACTGACAGTGCAGCAGGATTAGAGCAGATTAGAGCCATGCCGCTCTGCAGCTACGTACTCTGCACTGACAGTGCAGCAGGATTAGAGCAGATTAGAGCCATGCCGCTCTGCAGCTACGTACTCTGCACTGACAGTGCAGCAGGATTAGAGCAGATCACAGCCATGCTGCTCTGCAGCTACGTACTCTGCACTGACAGTGCAGCAGGATTAGAGCAGATTAGAGCCATGCCGCTCTGCAGCTACGTACTCTGCACTGACAGTGCAGAAGGATTAGAGCAGATTAGAGCCATGCCGCTCTGCAGCTACGTACTCTGCACTGAGAGTGCAGCAGGATTAGAGCAGATCACAGCCACGCTGCTCTGCAGCTACGTACTCTGCACTGACAGTGCAGCAGGATTAGAGCAGATTAGAGCCATGCCGCTCTGCAGCTACGTACTCTGCACTGACAGTGCAGCAGGATTAGAGCAGATCACAGCCACGCTGCTCTGCAGCTACGTACTCTGCACTGACAGAGCAGCAGGATTAGAGCAGATTAGAGCCATGCCGCTCTGCAGCTACGTACTCTGCACTGACAGTGCAGCAGGATTAGAGCAGATCACAGCCATGCTGCTCTGCAGCTACGTACTCTGCACTGACAGAGCAGCAGTGTTAGAGCAGATTAGAGCCATGCCGCTCTGCAGCTACGTACTCTGCACTGACAGTGCAGCAGGATTAGAGCAGATCACAGCCATGCTGCTCTGCAGCTACGTACTCTGCACTGACAGTGCAGCGGGATTAGAGCAGATTAGAGCCATGCCGCTCTGCAGCTACGTACTCTGCACTGACAGTGCAGCAGGATTAGAGCAGATCACAGCCACGCTGCTCTGCAGCTACGTACTCTGCACTGAGAGTGCAGCAGGATTAGAGCAGATCACAGCCACGCTGCTCTGCAGCTACGTACTCTGCACTGACAGTGCAGCGGGATTAGAGCAGATTAGAGCCATGCCGCTCTGCAGCTACGTACTCTGCACTGACAGTGCAGCAGGATTAGAGCAGATTAGAGCCATGCCGCTCTGCAGCTACGTACTCTGCACTGAGAGTGCAGCAGGATTAGAGCAGATCACAGCCACGCTGCTCTGCAGCTACGTACTCTGCACTGAGAGTGCAGCAGGATTAGAGCAGATTAGAGCCATGCCGCTCTGCAGCTACGTACTCTGCACTGACAGTGCAGCAGGATTAGAGCAGATCACAGCCATGCTGCTCTGCAGCTACGTACTCTGCACTGACAGTGCAGCAGGATTAGAGCAGATTAGAGCCATGCCGCTCTGCAGCTACGTACTCTGCACTGACAGTGCAGCAGGATTAGAGCAGATCACAGCCATGCTGCTCTGCAGCTACGTACTCTGCACTGACAGTGCAGCAGGATTAGAGCAGATCACAGCCATGCTGCTCTGCAGCTACATACTCTGCACTGACAGTGCAGCAGGATTAGAGCAGATCACAGCCATGCTGCTCTGTAGCTACGTACTCTGCACTGACAGTGCAGCAGGATTAGAGCAGATTAGAGCCATGCCGCTCTGCAGCTACGTACTCTGCACTGACAGTGCAGCAGGATTATGCATAGAATGCATCGAAATTGCTTTACACATTAGCGCAAAACATGATTAATGTTTGAAGTTAGAACAGCAGTTTGAACTGCTCTTTAAGATCCAGCGATGGTAAGACTGCATTGCTGTTCATGCATTGAGTAACAGTGCAGTAGAATACAATAAGCAAGGGGTGTTCTAATCCTCAATGTTTCACTTTCTATAAATTAGCATTGCAAAATATTTCAATATTGTATTAAACAAGTGAGATTAATATAGAAGATATACTGTATGTGACAACATAAAAGCAAGTCAAATATGTCTGGCAATTCCAATTCAATAGCTTTCTTAGTTGAAGTTCTCTGCTCTGTATGAAAATATTTATTTCTCTCAAAACTAAATGAAAACATTACAAACTAAAAAACTTTCTTCTGATATGTTGAATATATAATATATTACATATGTTGTGTTTGTATACAAGCTAATAAGAAACATTATTTATTCAATTTTTAACAGCTAGTTTCACAGACCTTGATCAGCACTAACCTCAGACTACCGAATGTTAATTGAGATAGACTAGTCCAAGATTAGAGCTAATTGGGGTGTGTGAAACTAGCCGTCAGTTTTGAAAAGTATGGTTTGGTGAGTCATTCAACAGAAAGGGGATAAATCGATGGTTGATAAAGTTGACAACTACAGTGGAATATTTTAAGGACATCAGGTACTGTCTACTAAATTAATATTGACCCAGGGGATTTTTTCGACCTGAAAAAAGAAACAAGTACAAGGAGTCACAAATGGAGATTAGATAAAGGGGCATTCAGAACAGAAAATAGAATGCACTTTTTTACACAGAGAATTGTAGGAGTCTGGAACCAACTCCCCAGTAATGTTATTAAAGCTGACACCCTGGGATCCTTCAAGAAGCTGTTTGATGAGATTCTGGGATCAATAAGCTACTAACAACCAAATGAGCAAGATGGGCTGAATGGCTTCCTCTCGTTTGTAAACTTTCTTATGTTTTTATGTTCTAAATAAATTTCCGGTTTCTGGTGAATGACTCAACAAGCTTCTGTTGTTGCTGTTTTTCTCACTGAGGCAGTCAAGCTGTAAGGTTTGTGACAGCTATCAGGACCTGTGAGTGCTTGTCTGCCCTTGAGCAGGGCACTGTGTGTGTGCTTCTGTACCCTTGAGCAGGGCACTGTGTGTGTGCTTGTACACCCTTGAGCAGGGCACTGTGTGTGTGCTTCTATACCCTTGAGCAGGGCACTGTGTGTGTGCTTCTGTACCCTTGAGCAGGGCACTGTGTGTGTGCTTCTATACCCTTGAGCAGGGCACTGTGTGTGTGCTTCTGTACCCTTGAGCAGGGCACTGTGTGTGTGCTTCTATACCCTTGAGCAGGGCACTGTGTGTGTGCTTCTATACCCTTGAGCAGGGCACTGTGTGTGTGCTTCTATACCCTTGAGCAGGGCACTGTGTGTGTGCTTCTATACCCTTGAGCAGGGCACTGTGTGTGTGCTTCTATACCCTTGAGCAGGGCACTGTGTGTGTGCTTCTATACCCTTGAGCAGGGCACTGTGTGTGTGCTTCTATACCCTTGAGCAGGGCACTGTGTGTGTGCTTCTATACCCTTGAGCAGGGCACTGTGTGTGTGCTTCTATACCCTTGAGCAGGGCACTGTGTGTGTGCTTCTATACCCTTGAGCAGGGCACTGTGTGTGTGCTTGTATACCCTTGAGCAGGGCACTGTGTGTGTGCTTCTATACCCTTGAGCAGGGCACTGTGTGTGTGCTTCTATACCCTTGAGCAGGGCACTGTGTGTGTGCTTCTATACCCTTGAGCAGGGCACTGTGTGTGTGCTTCTATACCCTTGAGCAGGGCACTGTGTGTGTGCTTCTATACCCTTGAGCAGGGCACTGTGTGTGTGCTTGTATACCCTTGAGCAGGGCACTGTGTGTGTGCTTCTATACCCTTGAGCAGGGCACTGTGTGTGTGCTTGTATACCCTTGAGCAGGGCACTGTTTGTGTGCTTCTATACCCTTGAGCAGGGCGCTGTTTGTGTGCTTCTATACCCTTGAGCAGGGCACTGTGTGTGTGTGCTTCTATACCCTTGAGCAGGGCACTGTGTGTGTACTTCTATACCCTTGAGCAAGGCACTTGATTTTTCCGTTTCTCCTTTTCACCCGGCCGCTCAGCTGCACTCTCACTGATCATGGCTGAGGGTAACTGGAACAAATCAGTGGAAAAATGAAGCACTTTACTGTGGGAACAGTTCTTGGGTTAGGGCAGCCTGGTGTTGCAGTATCTCATCCTGTTGTCAACAGCAGAAGAGGAAGCAGATTGCATCCGTTCGGTGCTGTGGAGTTTGATCGGTATTGACACACGTGATACCAGTTTTGTAACATTTATCTGACCCTCCTTGGTTCAAAGTTGCCCCCCCCCCCCACACACATTTTTCATTGTCAATCTTTTGAAGCTACTAAGAAACAAAACTTAAGATCGCTGTGTGTTCTGTGCTGCTCATTTATTGTATGAATTCAGCAAATGTGCACAGAGGTTATTACATCATTATTACTCTTAATAACAGAGGGGGTACAGAGCTTTCTGAGTAAGCCCTGTCTGATTGATATGAGCTGTTTATCTTTGCTTTTCCCTTTTCCTCTCTGCTACTGATACAGACCTGGACAGCTGATTTACAGGAAACAGGCTGATTTTCATCGACGTCTCTTTGATAGTGAAGCAAGCGGCCAGGGTGTTCAATCCTCCTTTGATAATATGACCTCAGATTGCTTGGGGCTGCTTTAAGTAACTCAAAACAGCACCCAAGTCTGCCTGACAAGACTGATCATGATTGAAGGAGGGGTGCAGTGTCACAGAAAGTACAGTAAACTCACAGCGACCAGCCTGAGTTTTCTAATGAGGGCCACTAGAGGTGGGTGTTGATCCAGCGATATTGGAACTGGATGATTGACAGGTTCCTTGGTGGATTGTCTGTGGGTTTCATCACTGGAAACCTGATTCTGTGTTATTGTGCTTATAAAATGGCTTAATGTTAAGGAATTTAAAGAACACATACAAGAAACAGCAATAATCAGATCCCACTGCATGTTCAAGCAGAAATAATTACATGGCTAATGAATGTAGCTAGCCAATCAGATCGCTGAGATTTTTCATGCCGTTTTTTTTCCCCCTCAAGACAATTTCTTAACCAAATTCTGTCTGTGTTATATCAGACTAAAAATGATATAGTAATAGAGGACATTCACATTCACAAAACCAAAATCTTTTATTTTATTCCATCAAAGCAAACTTTGGTAACACTTTACATTAAGCGTCTCTAATTACTGTATATTTACATAGTAGTTATTTAGTAAATACAGTGTACTTGCACATAACTACAATGTTATTATGCATAGTCACAATGTACTTCTTTTTGTATGAGATAACTAACCCTAACCCTTTTCTGATAAAATTGTGTGCATACATATATGATGCAAAAAGATGAACACATTAATTACATTGTAACAATGCATAACAACATTGTAATTATGTGTAATTACACATGTATTTACTAAGTAACTCCTATGTAAATAAACAGTAATTAGAGACACTTAATGAAAAGTGTTTCTCCCTAAATAAAAAAGAGATTATTTAAAAAATGAATACGATTTGTGAATCAGGGCCTATGTACAATATTTGCCTTTAAAGAGACAGAGAGAGAGAGAGAGAGAGAGAGAGAGAGAGAGAGAGAGAGAGAGAGAGAGAGAGAGAGAGAGAGAGAGAGAGAGAGAGAGAGAGAGATCTGTGTAAAAGCTGATGTCGAGTTTAAAGATTGTTTTCCAGGAAAAGCCAGTGAAAAGGATCATTGATTGGAGTTCATTTCTCTATGGGGGGGGGGGGGGGGGGGGGGGGGGGGGGGGGTGATGTTGACGGACAACAGCAGCTGGATTTCTGATTCCTCATCTGTGCTTACTGTGACACTGCTTTCCTCTTTGGACCTGCACACTTCCAGGAAAGCTGCTGACTGCAGACACTGTTAAAGAGAGAGCGAGAGACAGAGAAAAGAAATGAAAAAATCAGATCTGTTTGGGTTAAGCAGAGTCAGGTGGTTCTCACACAACTGTCCAAGCTGTTTGGACTATCTGCAAATCGGCAAGAAACAGTTATACTGCACAGAAAATAGCAACGCATCCCCAAATTCAGAGCATCAATAAATACACATGTCCTTGGTCTTGAAGCCATGTGTATTTTACCATCTGTAAGCAATAGAGAACAGAACTAGTAACTCTAGGAGGTAACCAAGTGAATGAGTAAGAATGACATGTGGTGATGGGTATGTGAAGAAAAGGATCATTGCAGGACACCTGCTGTGAAAGGGTGTATACACAATGACCCCCCCCCATTATATTGTCACTCATTATTTGACTTTCCATTGCTCCTAAACAGATGACATGTGCACTGCAAACACCGTAAGAGAGCATTAAATCTGGGGATCATGTATAGCCATGCATGGTGCTAAGAAAAGGGCTTGATACCAGGATGTCCCCAGTTCTAATCCCCACTCAGTCACTGACTCACTGTGTGTGAACCTGTCACTTACCCTCCTTGTGCTCCGTCCTTCGGATGAGGTGTGAAACCGAGGTCCTATTGGAAGTGACTCTGCAGCGATTGTTGATGCACAGCTCGCCCCCTAGTCTGTATAATTCACTTTGAAGAAAAGCATCTGCTAAATAACTTATTCATATTTCATATTCGAAAGAGTGGGGAATGCATGTGGGAAGAGCATGCTAACCTGGGCACTCTCACCATGGGAATAGACTGGGACAGCCTATCAAACTAATGGCACCTAACATACAGTATTAGTATACGTAAAAGGGTTAAGGGGTTAACCTGTACTGAGTTAAGAAACCAGCAGACATGTGATTAAAAGGATGATGGGACTCCTCTAAGTTCAACTCTTCATCCAATCTGTGGTGCAGAGAAGTTGGCAGCTGTTATTGCATTTTTTTTAAAAGATTCTTTAAAAAAGAATTCAGATTGTATGACATAAGTGTTGTTTTAATCATAACTCCTCAATAATGCCTTGTGTATCTTTTTGTGTGCCTTTTTTGAGGACAATCTGTCAGTGCATAATGCAGGTTTATTTTGAGTGGCAGCAGCTTATATAAAGCACAGCTATAGGTTAAAACTTTCCACAGCGGCCTAGTGGAGTATGTACTCAGGTTTACAAAGTACTGTGTTCCATTCCATACATCGAATTGGTCAGGTCCCATTCAGACACCCTCCTCACATAGATGGGAATCTTTCCTACTGCCAAGCCCAGGGCAATGGAAAACTGGAAGGCCCATGTGACTGGGGGCAAGAAGTGGAATGCCATGGTGCTTCAGCAGAGAAAGCTCTGCAGTAGGTGAAGCACGCTGGAGATACACAGTGCTGAAGAGTGGAATAGCCCTGTGACAGTCATACTTCTGTATTACCTGGGGTAGGTGAAGCACGCTGGAGATACACAGTGCTGAAGAGTGGAATAGCCCTGTGTCAGTCATGCTTCTGTTTTACCTGGGGTAGGTGAAGCATGCTGGAGAGACACACAGTGCTGAAGAGTGGAATAGCCCTGTGACAGTCATGCTTCTGTATTACCTGGGGTAGGTGAAGCATGCTGGAGAGACACAGTGCTGAAGAGTGGAATAGCCCTGTGACAGTCATGCTTCTGTATTACCTGGGGTAGGTGAAGCATGTTGGAGACACACAGCCAAATGACTGCTTCCTAACACAATTTGTGAAGGCACCCACTAGAGGGGAGGCATGCCTTGATTTAGTCTTTTCAAATAACGAAGATAGAATAACTAAAACAGAGGTCAGAGAACCACTGGCAAACTCAGACCACAACATGGTCTCATTTGAAGTGTTTTTTAAATCCCCAAAAGAAATGACTAAAGCTAAGGTTTACAATTTTAGAAAAGCAAACTATGAAGGTATGAAACAGAGACTAACAGAAGTAGATTGGAGTAAAATAGAGAAAACACCCACAGAAGAAGGATGGTTGTTCTTCAAAAATGTAGTACTAGAGGCACAAAACAATTATATCCCTAAAGTAGACAAATCTAAATGTAAAACTAAATTGCCAAAATGGTTTAATAGATCAATTAAAAAAAATATTCAGCGAAAAAAGGCACTTACAGAGCATTAAAAAAGGACCAAAAAGAAAGTACGCAGAAAGAGTACACAGGAACTGCAAACATGCAAGTCAAAAAGGAAGTTAGAAAGGCCAAGAGAGAAATAGAAATGAACATTGCTAAGGGAGCTAAAACCAATTCCAAAATGTTTTTCCAATATTACAACAGCAAGAGAACATTCAAAGAGGAGATTAAATGTTTAAGAGATACAAATGGCAAAATCGTAGATGAAGAAAAAAAAATAGCAAATATGTTAAATGATTACTTTTCACAAGTTTTTACAAAGGAAGATACTGACAACATGCCCCACATGTCATCCAGTTCCTATCCAGTTTTAAATAACTTTAGCATAACTGAGGCAGAAGTGTTAAAGGGACTAGGAGCTCTTAAAATAAACAAATCCCCTGGGCCGGATGAGATTCTCCCAGTAGTACTCAAAGAAATGAAAGAAGTAATTTACAAACCGCTAACCAAGATCATGCAGCAGTCTCTTGACACAGGGGTGGTACCGACAGACTGGAAAATTGCAAACGTAATACCAATCCACAAAAAGGGAAACAAAACTGAACCAGGTAACTACAGACCAGTAAGCCTGACTTCTATTATATGCAAACTTATGGAAACTATAATAAGATCCAAAATGGAAAATTACCTATATGGTAACAGGGTCCTGGGAGACAGTCAACATGGTTTTAGGAAAGGGAGATCGTGTCTAACTAACTTGCTTGATTTTTTTGAGGATGCAACATCCATAATGGATAATTGCAAAGCATATGACATGGTTTATTTAGATTTCCAGAAAGCTTTTGACAAAGTCCCGCACAAAAGATTAATTCTCAAACTGAACGCAGTTGGGATTCAAGGAAACACATGTACATGGATTAGGGAGTGGTTAACATGTAGAAAACAGAAAGTACTGATTAGAGGAAAAACCTCAGAATGGAGTGTGGTAACCAGCGGTGTACCACAGGGATCAGTATTAGGTCCTCTGCTATTCCTAATCTACATTAATGATTTAGATTCTGGTATAGTAAGCAAACTTGTTAAATTTGCAGACGACACAAAAGTAGGAGGAGTGGCAAACACTGTTGCAGCAGCAAAGGTCATTCAAAATGATCTAGACAAGATTCAGAACTGGGCAGACACATGGCAAATGACATTTAATAGAGAAAAGTGTAAGGTACTGCACGCAGGAAATAAAAATGTACATTATAAATATCATATGGGAGATATTGAAATTGGAGAAGGAATCTATGAAAAAGACCTAGGAGTTTTTGTTGACTCAGAAATGTCTTCATCTAGACAATGTGGGGAAGCTATAAAAAAGGCTAACAAGATGCTCGGATACATTGTGAAAAGTGTTGAATTTAAATCAAGGGAAGTAATGTTAAAACTGTACAATGCACTAGTAAGACCTCATCTTGAATATTGTGTTCAGTTCTGGTCACCTCGCTATAAAAAAAGATATTGCTGCTCTAGAAAGAGTGCAAAGAAGAGCGACCAGAATTATTCTGGGCTTAAAAGGCATGTCATATGCAGACAGGCTAAAAGAATTGAATCTGTTCAGTCTTGAACAAAGAAGACTACGTGGCGACCTAATTCAAGCATTCAAAATTCTAAAAGGTATTGACAATGTCGACCCAAGGGACTTTTTCAGCCTGAAAAAAGAAACAAGGACCAGGGGTCACAAATGGAGTTTAGAAAAAGGAGCATTCAGAACAGAAAATAGGAGACACTTTTTTTACACAGAGAATTGTGAGGGTCTGGAATCAACTCCCCAGTAATGTTGTTGAAGCTGACACCCTGGGATCCTTCAAGAAGCTGCTTGATGAGATTTTGGGATCAATAAGCTACTAACAACCAAACGAGCAAGATGGGCCGAATGGCCTCCTCTCGTTTGTAAACTTTCTTATGTTCTTATGTTCTTATGAATAGCCCTGTGACAGTCATACTTCTGTATTACCTGGGGTAGGTGAAGCATGCTGGAGAGACACGGTGCTGAGGAGTGGAATATCCCTGTGTCAGTCATGATTCTGTTTTACCTGGGGTAGGTGAAGCATGCTGGAGAGACACGGTGCTGAGGAGTGGAATATCCCTGTGTCAGTCATGATTCTGTTTTACCTGGGGTAGGTGAAGCATGCTGGAGAGACACGGTGCTGAGGAGTGGAATATCCCTGTGTCAGTCATGATTCTGTTTTACCTGGGGTAGGTGAAGCATGCTGGAGATACACAGTGCTGAGGAGTGGAATAGCCCTGTGACAGTCATGCTTCTGTTTTACCTGGGGTAGGTGAAGCATGCTGGAGATACACGGTGCTGAGGAGTGGAATATCCCTGTGTCAGTCATGATTCTGTTTTACCTGGGGTAGGTGAAGCATGCTGGAGACACACAGCGAGGAGGAGTGGAATAGCCCTGTGACAGTCATGCTTCTGTATTACCTGGGGTAGGTGAAGCATGCTGGAGATACACAGTGCTGAGGAGTGGAATAGCCCTGTGACAGTCATGCTTCTGTATTACCTGGGGTAGGTGAAGCATGCTGGAGATACACAGTGCTGAGGAGTGGAATAGCCCTGTGTCAGTCATGATTCTGTTTTACCTGGGGTAGGTGAAGCATGCTGGAGATACACAGTGCTGAGGAGTGGAATAGCCCTGTGACAGTCATGCTTCTGTATTACCTGGGGTAGGTGAAGCATGCTGGAGAGACACGGTGCTGAGGAGTGGAATATCCCTGTGTCAGTCATGATTCTGTTTTACCTGGGGTAGGTGAAGCATGCTGGAGATATACAGTGCTGAGGAGTGGAATATCCCTGTGTCAGTCATGATTCTGTTTTACCTGGGGTAGGTGAAGCATGCTGGAGATATACAGTGCTGAGGAGTGGAATAGCCCTGTGACAGTCATGCTTCTGTATTACCTGGGGTAGGTGAAGCATGCTGGAGAGACACGGTGCTGAGGAGTGGAATATCCCTGTGTCAGTCATGATTCTGTTTTACCTGGGGTAGGTGAAGCATGCTGGAGATACACAGTGCTGAGGAGTGGAATAGCCCTGTGACAGTCATGCTTCTGTATTACCTGGGGTAGGTGAAGCATGCTGGAGATACACAGTGCTGAGGAGTGGAATAGCCCTGTGACAGTCATGCTTCTGTATTACCTGGGGTAGGTGAAGCATGCTGGAGATACACAGTGCTGAGGAGTGGAATAGCCCTGTGTCAGTCATGCTTCTGTATTACCTGGGGTAGGTGAAGCATGCTGGAGATACACAGTGCTGAGGAGTGGAATAGCCCTGTGACAGTCATGCTTCTGTATTACCTGGGGTAGGTGAAGCATGCTGGAGATACACAGTGCTGAGGAGTGGAATAGCCCTGTGACAGTCATGCTTCTGTTTTACCTGGGGTAGGTGAAGCATGCTGGAGATACACAGTGCTGAAGAGTGGAATAGCCCTGTGACAGTCATGCTTCTGTATTACCTGGGGTAGGTGAAGCATGCTGGAGATACACAGTGCTGAGGAGTGGAATAGCCCTGTGACAGTCATGCTTCTGTATTACCTGGGGTAGGTGAAGCATGCTGGAGATACACAGTGCTGAGGAGTGGAATAGCCCTGTGACAGTCATGCTTCTGTATTACCTGGGGTAGGTGAAGCATGCTGGAGATACACAGTGCTGAGGAGTGGAATAGCCCTGTGACAGTCATGCTTCTGTATTACCTGGGGTAGGTGAAGCATGCTGGAGATACACAGTGCTGAGGAGTGGAATAGCCCTGTGACAGTCATGCTTCTGTATTACCTGGGGTAGGTGAAGCATGCTGGAGATACACAGTGCTGAAGAGTGGAATAGCCCTGTGTCAGTCATGCTTCTGTATTACCTGGGGTAGGTGAAGCATGCTGGAGATACACAGTGCTGAGGAGTGGAATAGCCCTGTGACAGTCATGCTTCTGTTTTACCTGGGGTAGGTGAAGCATGCTGGAGAGACACGGTGCTGAGGAGTGTGGAATAGCCCTGTGACAGTCATGCTTCTGTATTACCTGGGGTAGGTGAAGCATGCTGGAGATACACAGTGCTGAGGAGTGGAATAGCCCTGTGACAGTCATGCTTCTGTATTACCTGGGGCAGGTGAAGCATGCTGGAGATACACAGTGCTGAAGAGTGGAATAGCCCTGTGACAGTCATGCTTCTGTATTACCTGGGGTAGGTGAAGCATGCTGGAGAGACACGGTGCTGAGGAGTGGAATAGCCCTGTGACAGTCATGCTTCTGTATTACCTGGGGTAGGTGAAGCATGCTGGAGATACACAGTGCTGAGGAGTGGAATAGCCCTGTGACAGTCATGCTTCTGTATTACCTGGGGTAGGTGAAGCATGCTGGAGATACACAGTGCTGAGGAGTGGAATAGCCCTGTGACAGTCATGCTTCTGTATTACCTGGGGTAGGTGAAGCATGCTGGAGATACACAGTGCTGAGGAGTGGAATAGCCCTGTGACAGTCATGCTTCTGTATTACCTGGGGTAGGTGAAGCATGCTGGAGATACACAGTGCTGAGGAGTGGAATAGCCCTGTGACAGTCATGCTTCTGTATTACCTGGGAGATATTCTACCTAGAACCTCCGAACACTTACTAACAACTACGGACTTTTTTTGCACAAGAAACACAAAATCCATATTTACACCAAATGCATTCATTTATTAAAAATGATTTAGGTTGTGAATGAAGCCAAACACTGAACCATTCAGCATTCCCAGTGTTACTCAAAATTTATTCCTGCAACATGAACCCTAAGAAATGTGTAACCCTTCCAAACTAGACCCTAATTATAAGACCCAACAAACTTCGTTCTGAGTGCAGGGTGCATTCTCAATGCTCTATTTTTACTCTGCATTTGCAAAATACTTGTTCATGGAATTCAAGTCACACAGATGGACCAAGTCCAATACTGGCACTGAAGTACTGCTGAGGGTTGGGGGGGTGAGGCATAGCATGCATTAGAATTCCACACAGACGCTACAGTCATGCCATTTGGCTTAGAAATACTAGGGACAGTACCACTACATATACAGCTGTTAAAACTAAGTACAGATTGCCTCTATATGCTGTGCATATTTATCTTCCATAGGTGTGAATTCAAAGCTTAATGACAATTTGACAAAATGCACTACTGGAATAAAACCTTAAAAAAGTAATGTTAGCACTTAATAATAAGGTCCAAAAATAAACACTTTATTAACTATTTATTAATGATTAACAGATGCTACATAAAAATGAACAGCAAGATATAAATATCTATTAAGCAATTATAAAAGTGTTTATTAGTATAATAAATGGCTTTATAGATATTTCTAGCTTGCTCTTTCATAATTTTGTAGCACCTATTAACTATTAATAAATGATTAATAAAGTATTTATTAGTAGACCTTATAAAGCATTAATAATGGCACTAATAAGGTGCTTTATGTTCAAAGTTTATATAATATGTATTCATATCCTATAAAGGATTAATAAAGTGTTAATAAACCCTAAATAGTTAGTGAGTTAGAGATATGTGTTTCC
>NC_054538.1:78385677-78593177 GCF_017654505.1 Polyodon spathula | reverse complement strand
TAACCTTTCAGCACTCCGTATGAACACTTAATAAAGAGGAAACTTTTATTATTTAAATTTTTGAGGTTAGCTTCCAACTTAAAACTTTGAACGTCTGTTCTACGTTATGTTTAATACATCAATTACAACTTTAATTCACAATGTTATTATATAATGACTGTCACACGGATGTTGGTCAGTCAAGCTCTTGTCCTTTTAAAAATCTGAACTTAATAAACGTCTTGTCTTCTTGTTTTTTTGAAAATTTGACTCCAGGCTGCTCCAGCCGCTTACCCATGTATTTACCTGCTGATCAGGACCATGGAGCTCTTACTGGAACCCATGTATTTACCTGCTGATCGGGGCCATGGAGCTCTTACTGGAACCTATGTATTTACCTGCTGAACAGGGCTGTGGGGCTCTTACTGGAACCCATGTATTTACCTGCTGAACAGGGCCATGGAGCTCTTACTGGAACCCATGTATTTACCTGCTGAACAGGGCTGTGGGGCTCTTACTGGAACCCATGTATTTACCTGCTGATCGAGGCCATGGAGCTCTTACTGGAACCCATGTATTTACCTGCTGAACAGGGCTGTGGGGCTCTTACTGGAACCCATGTATTTACCTGCTGAACAGGGCCGTGGGGCTCTTACTGGAACCCATGTATTTACCTGCTGAACAGGGCCGTGGGGCTCTTAGTGGAACCCATGTATTTACCTGCTGAACAGGGCCGTGGGGCTCTTACTGGAACCCATGTATTTACCTGCTGAACAGGGCCGTGGGGCTCTTACTGGAACCCATGTATTTACCTGCTGAACAGGGCCGTGGGGCTCTTACTGGAACCCATGTATTTACCTGCTGATCAGGGCCGTGGGGCTCTTACTGGAACCCATGTATTTACCTGCTGAACAGGGCCGTGGGGCTCTTACTGGAACCCATGTATTTACCTGCTGAACAGGGCTGTGGGGCTCTTACTGGAACCCATATATTTACCTGCTGATCGGGGCCGTGGGGCTCTTACTGGAACCCATGTACTTACCTGCTGAACAGGGCCGTGGGGCTCTTACTGGAACCCATGTATTTACCTGCTGAACAGGGCCGTGGGGCTCTTAGTGGAACCCATGTATTTACCTGCTGAACAGGGCCGTGGGGCTCTTACTGGAACCCATGTATTTACCTGCTGAACAGGGCCGTGGGGCTCTTACTGGAACCCATGTATTTACCTGCTGAACAGGGCTGTGGGGCTCTTACTGGAACCCATATATTTACCTGCTGATCAAGGCCGTGGGGCTCTTACTGGAACCCATGTACTTACCTGCTGAACAGGGCCGTGGGGCTCTTACTGGAACCCATATATTTACCTGCTGAACAGGGCCGTGGGGCTCTTAGTGGAACCCATGTATTTACCTGCTGATCGGGGCGGTGGGGCTCTTACTGGAACCCATGTATTTACCTGCTGATCGGGGCGGTGGGGCTCTTACTGGAACCAATGTATTTACCTGCTAAACGGGGCCGTGGGGCTCTTACTGGAACCCATGTATTTACCTGCTGAACAGGGCCATGGGGCTCTTACTGGAACCCATGTACTTACCTGCTGAACAGGGCCGTGGGGCTCTTACTGGAACCCATATATTTACCTGCTGAATGGGGCGGTGGGGCTCTTTTCTTTCACACCATGTTGTTGGTTTGTTTTGAGCTGACGGTACTTGCACATCACAAATATTCAATAGGAAACCATGTGCCAGTGTAACGGGCAGTGTTGTGTGATGCACTGACAGATTGTGTCCTCTGCTGGTGAGATGACATGAGGATGCTAGGGGTTTTACGATGCTCATTTGTGGTGTGAATGGTAATTAGTTTGCACCCAGCCTTCGCCCTGTTATACCAGTTCAACTCAAAAGTATTAGAAATTACTGACACCTATTACCAAAAATAATACATTATGAATACAAATAATTAATGCAAATATTGCACTCCCTTTTCCAGTGTATTTTTTACTTGTATTAAGCAATGTTAATAAGGGGGTCTCTGTAGGAAAATACTTTCATATATAATTAAACGTAGCTGTTATTTAGTGTTGTCATTGTTTACAGTATTAAAATAGACACTCATAAATCTTAACATGGAAACACGTATTCATATACGTGTTTCATATTAGGGGTGTGCTGATTTTCGGAGACTTTAACATGTTTTTTTTACTGGTGGTGGTGGGTAGATTAAACACAATGTAACCTGTTAAAAACATTAAAAATGCCTCATCTACAAAATGAATGGCAATCAAATAAAAACGACTTAAACCATGTTAAAGGGAAGTCATTTGAACAGCACACCCCTGGTTCATCTTCTGGGAGTTGTTGTATACCAGATTTCTGCACAGCGGAAGATTTAAACCTGCACTAAAGCAGATCTGTGTCCACTGTATTGTTTTCTTTGGTGTTAACACACCCTTCCCTTAGGGGGAGCAGGGTTATTAAAGAGCATTGGATCTGCTTCTGTAATATTGGCTGCTATCATGGATCTGCACATCACCGCGTCACCGGGATAAACAGTATGGCAGACATCATCATGTTATTTCATTTTTTTGAGGGAAGCTGCTTTTGAGAGGCTGTTTCCCAAACTACGTTTACAAAGTGGTTTCAAACCGTTTGTGAGAGACTGGCTTCCCAGATTGTGTTTACAAAGAGGTTTCAAACTGCTTTCGAGAGGATGACTGCTGCTAAATCCCTTCAAGTCATTGGTTTAGTCTGTTTTAATAAGTTTAGTGTAAAAAGAAAGATGCTAGACTAAAGTTCATGCCCAGTAGGTAGATACCTTGTCCTCTTAACCCAAAAGAGTCAGGAATTGCCTACATTCAGGATTCTATAGCCTTAAACTCATGTCAGCTCATCTACAGGGATCAGAATCCATACTGGCAGTGTGTCACTCAACACTGCCTGTTACACACACTCTCGGAATCCATACTGGCAGTGTGTCACTCAACACTGCCTGTTACACACACTCTCGGAATCCATACTGGCATTGTGTCACTCAACACTGCCTGTTACACACACTCTCGGAATACATACTGGCATTGTGTCACTCAACACTGCCTGTTACACACACTCTCGGAATCCATACTGGTAGTGTATCACACAACACTGCCTGTTACACACACTCTTGGTTCCAGAGTGATCTGTGTGAACCAAAAATAATAAAACAAATGCATTTCAAAATTCACATGTGCCATAGCCAGTATGATTTATTAAAATAATTTCTACCTCAGTTGTGGACTCCTCTAATAACTCAGATAAACCACCAGGAATTTCTTACCAGAGACCCTCAAGAGAAAACAGATGGAAATGGCTTGCAACCTCCACTAACCTTGTCAGCACATGAACCAAGGTGATCTTGTGGTACAAGGGTTCATATCTCATCCTAAATCCACTGAGCCACCCTGCTTTGAAGTGCTGGAACCAGTTTCTGTGCTTTATCGAGACAGAAGCTTTTCACATCTGCATGCTTCGTGAAGAGCAATAATGAGATTCATCTTTTCCTTTTCATTTTTTTTTAAAGGAAGAATGCTGTTCTTACTTTTAATTGAACTACCCATGTATAAAGATAAATTTCTTTCCAATTGAAGCCATGTTTTAGGGAAAGCTAATCCAGATATAACTGAAACACATTAATTTTTGAATTTTAAGAATACTTGATCCTATCCCTGAGGCCTCTAAGAAACTGACTGCCAACAGGAGGCCGGGTACGGCTCTCTTCGTGTAGATTTAACAGCACCAGGGCAATTGGTTTTAATCAGTGGAATTCTACTTGAAGAACAGGCTACAGCTTTATTCAAGGCTATGATGACAGCTCAAGAGGTTGTCCCCCTTTTTAAAGCAGTGTAAAATTAAAAATAAATAAATAAAAAGAGATAACAAAGATTGGTTTTAATTATAAAATGAGAGAAACTAAGATAAGAAGCTAGTTTATAGAAATAAAACAATTAAAAGAGTAAAAAATGTAATGAAATTAGAATAAAAAAAAAATCTACTTTACAATGTCATTTTAAAGGGTGTATCATGGAGCTGTGACAATCATGGAGCTGTGACAATCTGTACAAAAATGTCGGATGAGGTCTCCAAGGTTCTGTTGATTTTGACGTTTGTGCCATGAGTTCAGAGAATTAGTAATTTTGCAGGCTGACTTGTCCAACCTTGGATCTTTACCTTGAGGGATACTGAGAGGTTAGAGGTCACACTTATAGTGAACACATGGAACGAATAAGGAACTCTCTGGTTTCTATAAAGCATTTGCAGGAAGACCTTATGTATGGGCTTAAGGAAAACAATGCCCCTATTTTTTCCAGCCTGATTTCGACTACAAGGGAAAAAAAAATATATTGAAAGCTTGCCTTGCTTACTGATTTTGCATATCACAGCCATCAGAAATCAAGAATTTTTCTGCACCAGATAAGGCCTGCAGCTCACAACGCAATCATCAAACCAAAAAAAGTAATACTTGTTCAAACAGTTTTAATGCATCCAGGTTTTATATACCAGTGCTGATTAAGGCTGACACCAACACACACACTACATATGTTTCTGCAGCTCTACAAAGGAAGAGTCTAGGTTGACCACCTTTTCAAAATGCAAAAAACGGGACACTATTTACATTTCTTTTATTTATTTATTTATTTATTTTTACTGTTTCCCCCGAAGAGCGTTGGAGGCTGCAATGATTAGTTGTAGTGATTGTGAGAGTAAAATTAGGAAAATGATTAGAAATTGAACCAGCAGCAAATATTTTAGAGCTAGTTTTTCCTTTAAGTCTGTATTTCAAATAGGTTTATTAGTAGCTTTTATTGTTGTGGGCTGTTTGGCTGTCACTGTACTTGCTGTTCTGTCTCGATGGCAGCGCACTGTTTATTCATTTTTAAAAAGGGAAACTCAGAAAAGAACAGAAATGCAGCACCCTGACTGAAACACTTTACAGCATGTTGACGCAGAGTCATTATCGGCATGAGATGAGATGTTGGTGTGGTTAGTTGTGAGTACTGTGTGAAAGGTGTTGGTGTGGTTAGTTGTGCGTACCGTGTGAAAGGTGTTGGTGTGGTTAGTTGTGCGTACCGTGTGAAAGGTGTTGGTGTGGTTAGTTGTGCGTACCGTGTGAAAGGTGTTGGTGTGGTTAGTTGTGCGTACCGTGTGAAAGGTGTTGGTGTGGTTAGTTGTGCGTACCGTGTGAAAGGTGTTGGTGTGGTTAGTTGTGCGTACCGTGTGAAAGGTGTTGGTGTGGTTAGTTGTGCGTACCGTGTGAAAGGTGTTGGTGTGGTTAGTTGTGCGTACCGTGTGCAAGGTGTTGGTTTGGTTAGTTGTGCGTACCGTGTGAAAGGTGTTGGTGTGGTTAGTTGTGCGTACCGTGTGAAAGGTGTTGGTGTGGTTAGTTGTGCGTACCGTGTGAAAGGTGTTGGTGTGGTTAGTTGTGCGTACCGTGTGAAAGGTGTTGGTTTGGTTAGTTGTGCGTACCGTGTGAAAGGTGTTGGTGTGGTTAGTTGTGCGTACCGTGTGAAAGGTGTTGGTGTGGTTAGTTGTGCGTACCGTTGAAAGGTGCGTACCGTGTGAAAGGTGTTGGTGTGGTTAGTTGTGCGTACCGTGTGAAAGGTGTTGGTGTGGTTAGTTGTGCGTACCGTGTGCAAGGTGTTGGTTTGGTTAGTTGTGCGTACCGTGTGAAAGGTGTTGGTGTGGTTAGTTGTGCGTACCGTGTGAAAGGTGTTGGTGTGGTTAGTTGTGCGTACCGTGTGAAAGGTGTTGGTGTGGTTAGTTGTGAGTACTGTGTGAAAGGTGTTGGTGTGGTTAGTTGTGCGTACCGTGTGAAAGGTGTTGGTGTGGTTAGTTGTGCGTACCGTGTGAAAGGTGTTGGTGTGGTTAGTTGTGCGTACCGTGTGAAAGGTGTTGGTGTGGTTAGTTGTGCGTACCGTGTGAAAGGTGTTGGTGTGGTTAGTTGTGCGTACCGTGTGAAAGGTGTTGGTGTGGTTAGTTGTGCGTACCGTGTGAAAGGTGTTGGTGTGGTTAGTTGTGCGTACCGTGTGAAAGGTGTTGGTGTGGTTAGTTGTGCGTACCGTGTGAAAGGTGTTGGTGTGGTTAGTTGTGCGTACCGTGTGAAAGGTGTTGGTGTGGTTAGTTGTGCGTACCGTGTGAAAGGTGTTGGTGTGGTTAGTTGTGCGTACCGTGTGAAAGGTGTTGGTTTGGTTAGTTGTGCGTACCGTGTGAATTAGGAACGGGTGGTCACCCTAGGAGAGCCTGGCACACATTTTTTAGATATGTCAGTATGAGTAAAGTCCATCATTTTCAGTTTTCACAAATTTTTGCAAAAGTTGAAAAATTTGTACTCACAATCTTCACTTTGCTGGCCTCTGAGTATAAGTGCGCTTGTGAACTGTATGGACTTTTTTGAATTTCATACTGCTTTCTGATTGGTTAAATCTAGTTCATGTTTTATAAAAAAAAAAAAAAAATGTATATACACCAGTTGCTCTTCCTTTTATTGGTTACATCATAAATTTCCGAACCCTCTTCACTGAGGAAAGGAGTTTGAAAACCAAACTCATCCCACTTGTGAAGCTATCCAGATTCAAACCCATGCAGGTCTGTAAGAGTGAAGGGAATAAGACACTTGCAAATTAGCCCACTGCTCCATCGACTGTATCACTACTTACTTTTCACTTTGTTTGCTCAGTAAATGGCTGGGATGATGATGATGATGATGATGATGATGATGATGAGGATGATCGCCCAATCTCATGGTAAACAGTAAACAGACTCCTTGTGTGTTTGTGTGCGGAGAGGAGGGGTTAAGGGTTAGAGTTAGTGTTAGGGATACGGTAAACAGTAAACAGACTCCTCGTGTGTTTGTTTGTGGAGAGGAGGGGTTAAGGGTTAGGGTTAAGTTTAGGGAGCTCATGTGTCTGTGTGTGGAGAGGAAGGATTAAGCTGAACATCCCTGCAACGCTTGACTGCTGCATCACTTCCCTGTTAATGACGCGCTAAGATTAATGTCCAGAGAACAATAATTCTGTTCTTAAACTGGAATTTGAATAACATTCTTCCACTGAGCCTGCAGCTGGTTTCCTCCCCACTGTATTCTTGTTAAACCTGGCAGGTAGTATTTGTGTCTCTGCTGGCTTCCCCAGGCACACAGCTGCACAGCAATATGGAACCTCCTACCACAAATACACACCCTCCCATTGTAATGAACTGGCATCTCAGACCATTGAACTGAATGAAAAGGCAATGGCTGGACGTGAAGAGAATGACTTGCCATTCAATTAAAGAGTGAGTTCTGTATTGGAGAGATAAGTATGTATCTTATCTCTCAGTATTATTAGCTGCCAGGAGGAGATTCACCACACTGTCATTAGTTTATTATTGTTTGTATTTGTTTATTTAAACACATCAAGACAGAGATAATAAAGTGTTATTAGCGCAGTGAAAACAGTGTTTTACAGCTTACCTCTGATTTACATGCAGGCTTTGCCTTGACTCCCATTTCATGAAAGAAAGGAAGAACATTTCAAAACGAGACATTGGACCGGAAAGGGGAAATTGTAATGTTGGACCTGGTTCAACATAGGACATACAAAGGGTTAAAGGATCCCAGTGATTTAGCATCAACATAATGACTCGATAACCCATTCCATTCCCTCCCCACTCTCTGTGTAAGAGTATATAGTAATGATTACAAACTTCACCTCATGGTCCAGTCAGATATAATCTGCTGAGAGTCAGATATACTCTGTGGAGAGTCAGATATAATCTGCGGAGAGTCAGATATAATCTGCGGAGAGTCAGATATAATCTGCGGACATTCAGATATAATCTGCGGACAGTCAGATATAATCTGTGGAGAGTCAGATATAATCTGCGGAGAGTCAGATATACTCTGCGGAGAGTCAGATATAATCTGCGGAGAGTCAGATATACTCTGCGGAGAGTCAGATATAATCTGCGGAGAGTCAGATATAATCTGCGGAGAGTCAGATATAATCTGCGGAGAGTCAGATATAATCTGCAGAGAGTCAAATATAATCTGCGGAGAGTCAGATATAATCTACGGAGAGTCAGATATAATCTGCGGAGAGTCAGATATACTCTGCGGAGAGTAAGATATAATCTGCGGACATTCAGATATAATCTGTGGACAGTCGGATAGAGTTTCATGTAACAGAGATGGACATACCACAGGTCAGTAAACCTTTCCCAGTTCTCATTGTGCAGAGCGTTGGTGGAGAGGCAGACTAGGGTACAAAAGGTATCTCAATGGATTCCAACATCGATGGTCAGGGGATCTCTTTTGTTTTATTTTTTTTTTATTTTTTTTTATTGCTAAGCATCTTTTGGTTTGAGGAGGAGAGGGGCATTGTTTAGCATTTGAATGAGCCCAGCAAAGGCTACCCAGGAGAAAGATAATAAAGGAAGGTGACTGAAAAGCAAATGAACAGTAATTAGCCCCTCTGTGCACTTTATGATGGCTGTGGCTTCCCTTTTCCTGTGCTCTGATCAGCCGGTGTCTGGTCTGTGTAAACAGGATGCGTGGCCGTACTGAGACTTCACCGAGCTCCTCACCTCTGACCTCGCCTCATTCTGCAAGATGCTTCCTGTGCTTTCGACAGCTGTGTGCGAGACACAGGAACCACAACAACTGCACACGGCTCTCCCTGGCTTCGGGAGACACAGGAACCACAACAACAGCACACGGCTCTCCCTGGCTTCGGGAGACACAGCAAACAAAATAACAGCACACGGCTCTCCCTGGTTTCGGGAGACACAGCAAACACAACAACAGCACACGGCTCTCCCTGGCTTCACTGTGCAGGAGACACAGCAAACACAACAACAGCACACGGCTCTCCCTGGCTTCGGGAGACACAGCAAACAAAACAACAGCACACGGCTCTCCCTGGCTTCACTGTGCAGGAGACACAGCAAACACAACAACAGCACATGGCTATCCCTGGCTTCACTGTGCAGGAGACACAGCAAACACAACAACAGCACACGGCTCTCCCTGGCTTCGGGAGACACAGCAAACACAACAACAGCACATGGCTCTCCCTGGCTTCACTGCTCTCCAGCTAGATGAGTTTGTTTCTTTTACTAGAATAACAGGAATCTTTGAAATCACAGAACTCAGGTTCAAGGCCAGATAGAATACACAACAACACTTCAACAACAACACTTCAACCTGTTCAACCTGCAGGCCAGCGACGAGTCAGGCAGACAGGCCTTTCTCATATTCCTGTTACTGTAGAAAGGACAGTGTCCGTTTACCTGAACCTACAGTAACTTCCAGGTCTTCAGTGTAAACTTCCCTGCTGGTACAGTTAGAGTACTGATTATGAGGCTGAACATTAAGGCAAATGTAATTTTGTCAGGTGCGTTTCATGCTATATTTTTTATTGAATCCTTTTGTTTTCATTTATTCTTGTTTGATATTTGTATGGCAGTTTTATTTCCCAGTAAAATTAAGACACCAGTCTTCATGTTGGCTTGTGTCGATGCTCTTGTGCTATTCTAAGTCACCCTTCCAATGGATAGGGTTCACTAAACTTTTGTTCAGGTGCCACACTAGTAAACTTTTCTTTTGGCAACATTAAAAAGAAGCAATGGGGGCTGGTAAAAGCCTATTAGTAGGAGTATTTTTTAAACACAAAGATTACTATTTGTACTTAATATACAGTAAAATACCTACATTGCAACGATACTACACAGCCTGATCCCAGAGATTAACAGCCTTGGAAAAGAAAAAGAAACTGGAGCAGCAATTGAGGAACTCAATGAAGGACTCAGAGCTATCCAGCTCTAACAGGGATACTGAAGGCTACCCCATCCCATATGGAATTCTACACAGACCACATTATAGTCCTGGAATCTTGGGAAGCATTGCAGCCATCGTGAATTAAAAGCATTGATTTTATAATGCTTTATACTTCTAAGCAGTGCTTTGAACTCTCTGTGATGAGACTCCAAGCTTGCTGCATGGAATATGTGATTAAAACTGGAGCGTAATGTGAACTTGTGAGCTTGTTGGGGCATGAAGGTTCATAACAGTCTGGCATTTCAGCACTCCGTGAATACGGTCCAGCTGGCTTTATTACACTTCAGCTTTCATTTGTTTTGTTTTTTTGGTTTGTTTGTTTTTTACTTTGATTTATATACGTTTGGATAAGGTCTACATCGTAATTTAAAATATATTTAAGTAATATTCCCAAAGATTACGGGGTGTAGTGTTTAGACATTTAATAACTGCTCAGAAAGACTTTTGTATAAAAATCCCTGAATACATATGCATTAGAAACTGTGCCAGATTCCGTAACTTTGTTCCAGTGAAGCTGTTATGTATTTAATTATTTTCTTTTAAAGATTGATATTTTGCTTTAGAGTATTATCTTGTTCCCCTGGTGAAAGCCCTAAAGCCCCTTTCGCACTGGCACCCCTACTAGGGTCAAAACCTGGGCTCTGGTTACCAGGGTCGCAATCCTGCGTAGTGTGAAACCATGTAGCTGGGATGTACCTGGGTTGACCAGGGTCACAGCAACTCACCTCAGGACGTGGGTCAAAACGCTTTGAGCCCCGGCAAAGAGCGATGCAGCTCCTCTCCTCTGCACTGGTCAGCAGAGCCCTCCTTGCTGCTGAAACTGGGGGGAACAGAGTTCTGCTGTCTGAGCACTTCTGACACCTGTCACTTACTGGATAGGCTTTGTTCACCACCTCTGCTTACTAGAATGTCAAGTTTGTTTGTTTTTAAACTACATGTGCAATGTAATTCAATAGGTTAACGTAACATCATTCAGCCAGTTTAATTCGACTCTATGAAAGAAAATGAGTTCATTCTATAGCTTGAAAGATTTCACTTTATTTAAAAGTTCATAGCCTCTTTGAACCAAACACAGATACAAGTTTGAGGTGTTTTAAAGCACTTTTGGGCATTTTTATTAATTACAGAAAGAAAAGACATAACAAAACAAAAGCCCAACTCCACTTCAGAGCGCAAACTCAGACTTTTCACCTGCCCTAAACTATAACACCTGGTGGCCAAGCCGTTTACCACAAAAAGGTTGACCCGCTACCTTTTTCTAACCCCACAAAAGTTTCTTCTCCACAATAGCCTCTCTTTACACAGACTGGAGACTACACAGAACAAACATTTCTGCCCTGTTATATACCTACCTGCTAATTACAGGCAGGTGACAAAGTAAATCCTAAATCAATTAAACAGGTCATCAAATTAAATAAAATGATTACACCTGTTCCTGTGCGAGCACAGCCGCACCCACACACACAAATGAACCCTACCCCTGCCAGCCACCATTTCATGCCAGCCCATCTTCTTCAGGCAGGGATTTACACTGCCACTCTATCTATCTATCTATCTATCTATGATAGTGTGTTGAAATTCTCCTTGTTGAGAGAGAAACAAACTGACAGCATCATCAGAGCTGATTAAGGGTTTAAGGAAACATCTGCAAATTAAAATTATTAATGGAGGTTTCCTGAGAAACTGAGAAAGTAAAGAGCATGTGAGGGAAGGGGGAAATCTCAGTACAAATATCCAATTATTACATCTCTTTTTCTTTATAATTCAAAACAGTGGTAGTATTTTCAATTTAAGGAGAATTAAAACTTTTCAGACTTTTGCAGATCCTTTCTCAAAACTAAACTGGGTAGCCTACATTTCCAAAGAGCATGTTCATGTTTGCAGCATGAACTTTCATCAGCATTATTGATTCAGATTACTTTAATTGTTAAATATTTTGCTCAGAGGTGCAGTTGAACTGTGAATTCCATGAATAAATAAAAAAACCTTACGGACAATTTAAAGCCTGTGATTTTCTGAGCGTCACTTAATTAAGAGAAAATAAAAGATACTCCTATCAGCACATGTAAGGCTCCATGTAATTAAAAAATGGAAAACAATATTACGGTAACATTCCCATCCTGTCCCTGAGGCTTTATCTCTATAATTAGTGGTTTAATGCAGGGGCTGGAACAACAATCCGTTTCTGCAGCTCAGCACAGATTAACCAGAAGGGTAGCCAGTGAATATTGGTCTCTGCTTGTTACTGCAGAGATCAGGGTGCTGTGTGTGCAGGTCTGCTTGTTACTGCAGAGATCAGGGTGCTGTGTGTGCAGGTCTGCTTGTTATTGAAGAGATCAGGGTGCTGTGTGCAGGTCTGCTTGTTACTGAAGAGATCAGGGTGCTGTGTGCAGGTCTGCTTGTTACTGGAGATCAGGGTGCTTGTGTGCAGGTCTGCTTGTTATTGAAGAGATCAGGGTGCTGTGTGTGCAGGTCTGCTTGTTACTGAAGAGATCAGGGTGCTGTGTGTGCAGGTCTGCTTGTTATTGAAGAGATCACGGCGCTGTATGTGCAGGTCTGCTTGTTACTGAACAGATCAGGGTGCTGTGTGTGCAGGTCTGCTTGTTACTGAAGAGATCAGGGTGCTGTGTGTGCAGGTCTGCTTGTTACTGAAGAGATCAGGGTGCTGTGTGTGCAGGTCTGCTTGTTACTGCAGAGATCAGGGTGCTGTGTGTGCAGGTCTGCTTGTTATTGAAGAGATCAGGGTGCTGTGTGCAGGTCTGCTTGTTATTGAAGAGATCAGGGTGCTGTGTGCGTAGATCTTTACTTAAAATCTTTAATATTTTGCTCAGAGGTGCAGGTGAACTGTGAATTCCATGAATAAATAAAAAAACCTTATGGACAATTTAAAGCCTGCGATTTTCTGAGCGTCACTTAATTAAGAGAAAATAAAAGATACTCCTATCAGCACATGTAAGGCTCCATGTAATTAAAAAATGGAAAATAATATTACGGTAACATTCCCATCCTGTCCCTGAGGCTTTATCTCTATAATTAGTGGTTTAATGCAGGGGCTTGTTACTGAAGAGATCAGGGTGCTGTGTGTGCAGGTCTGCTTGTTACTGCAGAGATCAGGGTGCTGTGTGTGCAGGTCTGCTTGTTACTGAAGAGATCAGGGTGCTGTGTGTGCAGGTCTGCTTGTTACTGAAGAGATCAGGGTGCTGTGTGTGCAGGTCTGCTTGTTACTGCAGAGATCAGGGTGCTGTGTGTGCAGGTCTGCTTGTTATTGAAGAGATCAGGGTGCTGTGTGCAGGTCTGCTTGTTACTGAAGAGATCAGGGTGCTGTGTGTGCAGGTCTGCTTGTTACTGCAGAGATCAGGGTGCTGTGTGTGCAGGTCTGCTTGTTACTGCAGAGATCAGGGTGCTGTGTGTGCAGGTCTGCTTGTTATTGAAGAGATCAGGGTGCTGTGTGCAGGTCTGCTTGTTACTGAAGAGATCAGGGTGCTGTGTGCAGGTCTGCTTGTTACTGCAGAGATCAGGGTGCTGTGTGTGCAGGTCTGCTTGTTACTGCAGAGATCAGGGTGCTGTGTGCAGGTCTGCTTGTTACTGCAGAGATCAGGGTGCTGTGTGTGCAGGTCTGCTTGTTATTGCTTGTTAGAGATGTGTGTGCAGGTCTGCTTGTTACTGAAGAGATCAGGGTGCTGTGTGTGCAGGTCTGCTTGTTACTGAAGAGATCAGGGTGCTGTGTGTGCAGGTCTGCTTGTTACTGAAGAGATCAGGGTGCTGTGTGTGCAGGTCTGCTTGTTATTGAAGAGATCAGGGTGCTGTGTGTGCAGGTCTGCTTGTTACTGAAGAGATCAGGGTGCTGTGTGTGCAGGTCTGCTTGTTACTGCAGAGATCAGGGTGCTGTGTGCAGGTCTGCTTGTTATTGAAGAGATCAGGGTGCTGTGTGTGCAGGTCTGCTTGTTACTGCAGAGATCAGGGTGCTGTGTGTGCAGGTCTGCTTGTTACTGAGAGATCAGGGTGCTGTGTGTGCAGGTCTGCTTGTTACTGCAGAGATCAGGGTGCTGTGTGTGCAGGTCTGCTTGTTACTGAAGAGATCAGGGTGCTGTGTGCAGGTCTGCTTGTTACTGCAGAGATCAGGGTGCTGTGTGTGCAGGTCTGCTTGTTAGAGAGATCAGGGTGCTGTGTGTGCAGGTCTGCTTGTTATTGAAGAGATCAGGGTGCTGTGTGTGCAGGTCTGCTTGTTACTGAAGAGATCAGGGTGCTGTGTGTGCAGGTCTGCTTGTTACTGCAGAGATCAGGGTGCTGTGTGTGCAGGTCTGCTTGTTACTGAAGAGATCAGGGTGCTGTGTGTGCAGGTCTGCTTGTTATTGAAGAGATCAGGGTGCTGTGTGTGCAGGTCTGCTTGTTATTGAAGAGATCAGGGTGCTGTGTGTGCAGGTCTGCTTGTTACTGCAGAGATCAGGGTGCTGTGTGTGCAGGTCTGCTTGTTATTGAAGAGATCAGGGTGCTGTGAGCAGGTCTGCTTGTTATTGAAGAGATCAGGGTGCTGTGTGCAGGTCTGCTTGTTACTGCAGAGATCAGGGTGCTGTGTGTGCAGGTCTGCTTGTTACTGCAGAGATCAGGGTGCTGTGTGTGCAGGTCTGCTTGTTACTGCAGAGATCAGGGTGCTGTGTGTGCAGGTCTGCTTGTTACTGAAGAGATCAGGGTGCTGTCTGCTTGTTACTGCAGGTCTGCTTGTTACTGCTTGTTAGAGAGATCAGGGTGCTGTGTGTGCAGGTCTGCTTGTTATTGAAGAGATCAGGGTGCTGTGTGTGCAGGTCTGCTTGTTACTGAAGAGATCAGGGTGCTGTGTGCAGGTCTGCTTTTTACTGCAGAGATCAGGGTGCTGTGTGTGCAGGTCTGCTTGTTACTGCAGAGATCAGGGTGCTGTGAGCAGGTCTGCTTGTTACTGAAGAGATCAGGGTGCTGTGTGTGCAGGTCTGCTTGTTATTGAAGAGATCAGGGTGCTGTGTGTGCAGGTCTGCTTGTTATTGAAGAGATCAGGGTGCTGTGTGTGCAGGTCTGCTTGTTACTGCAGAGATCAGGGTGCTGTGTGTGCAGGTCTGCTTGTTACTGCAGAGATCAGGGTGCTGTGTGTGCAGGTCTGCTTGTTACTGAAGAGATCAGGGTGCTGTGTGTGCAGGTCTGCTTGTTATTGAAGAGATCAGGGTGCTGTGTGTGCAGGTCTGCTTGTTACTGCAGAGATCAGGGTGCTGTGTGTGCAAGTCTGCTTGTTAGGAGATCAGGGTGCTGTGTTATTGCTTGTTACTGAGATCAGGGTGCTGTGTGTGCAGGTCTGCTTGTTATTGAAGAGATCAGGGTGCTGTGTGTGCAGGTCTGCTTGTTACTGCAGAGATCAGGGTGCTGTGTGTGCAGGTCTGCTTGTTACTGCAGAGATCAGGGTGCTGTGTGTGCAGGTCTGCTTGTTAGGTCTGAGAGATCAGGGTGCTGTGCAGGTGCAGGTCTGCTTGTTACTGCAGAGATCAGGGTGCTGTGTGTGCAGGTCTGCTTGTTACTGCAGAGATCAGGGTGCTGTGTGTGCAGGTCTGCTTGTTATTGAAGAGATCAGGGTGCTGTGTGTGCAGGTCTGCTTGTTACTGCAGAGATCAGGGTGCTGTGTGTGCAGGTCTGCTTGTTACTGCAGGGTGCTGTGTGTGCTCTGTTGTTATTGAAGAGATCAGGGTGCTGTGTGTGCAGGTCTGCTTGTTACTGTCAGGGTGCTGTGTGTGCAGGTCTGCTTGTTACTGCAGAGATCAGGGTGCTGTGTGCTGTGCTGCAGGTCTGCTTGTTACTGAAGAGATCAGGGTGCTGTGTGTGCAGGTCTGCTTGTTAGGTCTGCTTGTTACTGAGAGATCAGGGTGCTGTGTGTGCAGGTCTGCTTGTTACTGAAGAGATCAGGGTGCTGTGTGTGCAGGTCTGCTTGTTACTGCAGAGATCAGGGTGCTGTGTGTGCAGGTCTGCTTGTTACTGAAGAGATCAGGGTGCTGTGTGTGCAGGTCTGCTTGTTATTGAAGAGATCAGGGTGCTGTGTGCAGGTCTGCTTGTTAGAAGAGATCAGGGTGCTGTGTTAGGTCTGCTTGTTAGAGAGATCAGGGTGCTGTGTGTGCAGGTCTGCTTGTTACTGCAGGGTGCTGTGTGTGCAGGTCTGCTTGTTACTGAAGAGATCAGGGTGCTGTGTGAGCAGGTCTGCTTGTTACTGCAGAGATCAGGGTGCTGTGTGTGCAGGTCTGCTTGTTACTGTAGAGATCAGGGTGCTGTGAGCAGGTCTGCTTGTTACTGCAGAGATCAGGGTGCTGTGTGTGCAGGTCTGCTTGTTACTGCAGAGATCAGGGTGCTGTGTGTGCAGGTCTGCTTGTTATTGAAGAGATCAGGGTGCTGTGTGTGCAGGTCTGCTTGTTACTGCAGAGATCAGGGTGCTGTGTGTGCAGGTCTGCTTGTTACTGAAGAGATCAGGGTGCTGTGTGTGCAGGTCTGCTTGTTATTGAAGAGATCAGGGTGCTGTGTGCAGGTCTGCTTGTTACTGCAGAGATCAGGGTGCTGTGTGTGCAGGTCTGCTTGTTATTGAAGAGATCAGGGTGCTGTGTGTGCAGGTCTGCTTGTTACTGCAGAGATCAGGGTGCTGTGTGCTTGTTATGCAGGTCTGCTTGTTACTGCAGAGATCAGGGTGCTGTGTGTGCAGGTCTGCTTGTTACTGCAGAGATCAGGGTGCTGTGTGTGCAGGTCTGCTTGTTATTGAAGAGATCAGGGTGCTGTGTGTGCAGGTCTGCTTGTTATTGAGGTCTGCTTGTTAGAGATCAGGGTGCTGTGTGTGCAGGTCTGCTTGTTACTGCAGAGATCAGGGTGCTGTGTGTGCAGGTCTGCTTGTTACTGCAGAGATCAGGGTGCTGTGTGCAGGTCTGCTTGTTATTGAAGAGATCAGGGTGCTGTGTGTGCAGGTCTGCTTGTTACTGAAGAGATCAGGGTGCTGTGTGTGCAGGTCTGCTTGTTAGGTCTGCTTGTTAGGTCTGCTTGTTATTGAGAGATCAGGGTGCTGTGTTGTTACTGCAGGTCTGCTTGTTACTGCAGAGATCAGGGTGCTTGTTTGTTACAGAGATCAGGGTGCTGCAGGTCTGCTTGTTACTGAAGAGATCAGGGTGCTGTGTGTGCAGGTCTGCTTGTTACTGCAGAGATCAGGGTGCTGTGTGTGCAGGTCTGCTTGTTACTGCAGAGATCAGGGTGCTGTGTGTGCAGGTCTGCTTGTTATTGAAGAGATCAGGGTGCTGTGAGCAGGTCTGCTTGTTATTGAAGAGATCAGGGTGCTGTGTGTGCAGGTCTGCTTGTTACTGCAGAGATCAGGGTGCTGTGTGTGCAGGTCTGCTTGTTATTGAAGAGATCAGGGTGCTGTGTGTCTGCTTGTTAGGAGATCAGGGTGCTTGTGTAGGTCTGCTTGTTACTGCTGTGTGTGCAGAGATCAGGGTGCTGTGTGTGCAGGTCTGCTTGTTACTGCAGAGATCAGGGTGCTGTGTGTGCAGGTCTGCTTGTTACTGCAGAGATCAGGGTGCTGTGTGTGCAGGTCTGCTTGTTACTGCAGAGATCAGGGTGCTGTGTGCAGGTCTGCTTGTTATTGAAGAGATCAGGGTGCTGTGTGTGCAGGTCTGCTTGTTATTGAAGAGATCAGGGTGCTGTGTGTGCAGGTCTGTTGTTACTGCAGGTGCTGCTTGTTACTGCAGAGATCAGGGTGCTGTGTGTGCAGGTCTGCTTGTTATTGAAGAGATCAGGGTGCTGTGAGCAGGTCTGCTTGTTACTGCAGAGATCAGGGTGCTGTGTGTGCAGGTCTTGGCTTGGGCTTGTTATTGAAGAGATCAGGGTGCTGTGTGTGCAGGTCTGCTTGTTACTGCAGAGATCAGGGTGCTGTGTGTGCAGGTCTGCTTGTTACTGCAGAGATCAGGGTGCTGTGTGTGCAGGTCTGCTTGTTATTGAAGAGATCAGGGTGCTGTGTGCTTGTTTCTGCAGAGATCAGGGTGTGCAGGTCAGGTGCTTGTTACTGCAGAGATCAGGGTGCTGTGTGTGCAGGTCTGCTTGTTACTGAAGAGATCAGGGTGCTGTGTGTGCAGGTCTGCTTGTTACTGCAGAGATCAGGGTGCTGTGTGTGCAGGTCTGCTTGTTACTGAAGAGATCAGGGTGCTGTGTGTGCAGGTCTGCTTGTTACTGAAGAGATCAGGGTGCTGTGTGTGCAGGTCTGCTTGTTACTGAAGAGATCAGGGTGCTGTGTGTGCAGGTCTGCTTGTTACTGCAGAGATCAGGGTGCTGTGTGTGCAGGTCTGCTTGTTATTGAAGAGATCAGGGTGCTGTGTGTGCAGGTCTGCTTGTTACTGCAGAGATCAGGGTGCTGTGTGTGCAGGTCTGCTTGTTACTGAAGAGATCAGGGTGCTGTGTGTGCAGGTCTGCTTGTTACTGAAGAGATCAGGGTGCTGTGTGTGCAGGTCTGCTTGTTACTGAAGAGATCAGGGCGCTGTGTGTCTGCTTGTTACTGAAGAGATCAGGGTGCTGTGTGTGCAGGTCTGCTTGTTACTGCAGAGATCAGGGTGCTGTGTGCAGGTCTGCTTGTTACTGCAGAGATCAGGGTGCTGTGTGTGCAGGTCTGCTTGTTACTGCAGAGATCAGGGTGCTGTGTGTGCAGGTCTGCTTGTTACTGCAGAGAGATCAGGGTGCTGTGTGTGCAGGTCTGCTTGTTACTGCAGAGATCAGGGTGCTGTGTGTGCAGGTCTGCTTGTTACTGAAGAGATCAGGGTGCTGTGTGTGCAGGTCTGCTTGTTACTGCAGAGATCAGGGTGCTGTGTGCAGGTCTGCTTGTTACTGCAGAGATCAGGGTGCTGTGTGTGCAGGTCTGCTTGTTATTGAAGAGATCAGGGTGCTGTGTGTGCAGGTCTGCTTGTTACTGCAGAGATCAGGGTGCTGTGTGTGCAGGTCTGCTTGTTACTGCAGAGATCAGGGTGCTGTGTGTGCAGGTCTGCTTGTTACTGCAGAGATCAGGGTGCTGTGTGTGCAGGTCTGCTTGTTACTGCAGAGATCAGGGTGCTGTGTGTGCAGGTCTGCTTGTTACTGCAGAGATCAGGGTGCTGTGTGTGCAGGTCTGCTTGTTACTGCAGAGATCAGGGTGCTGTGTGCAGGTCTGCAGGAGATCAGGGTGCTGTGTTCTGCTTGTTACTGCAGAGATCAGGGTGCTGTGTGTGCAGGTCTGCTTGTTACTGAAGAGATCAGGGTGCTGTGTGCAGGTCTGCTTGTTATTGAAGAGATCAGGGTGCTGTGTGTGCAGGTCTGCTTGTTACTGCAGAGATCAGGGTGCTGTGTGTGCAGGTCTGCTTGTTATTGAAGAGATCAGGGTGCTGTGTGTGCAGGTCTGCTTGTTACTGCAGAGATCAGGGTGCTGTGTGTCTGTTGCAGGTCAGGGTGCTTGTTAGGTCTGCTTGTTAGAGAGATCAGGGTGCTGTGTGCAGGTCTGCTTGTTACTGCAGAGATCAGGGTGCTGTGTGTGCAGGTCTGCTTGTTATTGAAGAGATCAGGGTGCTGTGTGTGCAGGTCTGCTTGTTACTGAAGAGATCTGTGTGTGCAGGTCTGCTTGTTACTGCAGAGATCAGGGTGTGTGTGCAGGTCTGCTTGTTACTGCAGAGATCAGGGTGCTGTGTGTGCAGGTCTGCTTGTTACTGAAGAGATCAGGGTGCTGTGTGTGCAGGTCTGCTTGTTACTGCAGAGATCAGGGTGCTGTGTGTGCAGGTCTGCTTGTTACTGCAGAGATCAGGGTGCTGTGTGTGCAGGTCTGCTTGTTACTGAAGAGATCAGGGTGCTGTGTGTGCAGGTCTGCTTGTTACTGCAGAGATCAGGGTGCTGTGTGTGCAGGTCTGCTTGTTACTGCAGAGATCAGGGTGCTGTGTGCAGGTCTGCTTGTTACTGCAGAGATCAGGGTGCTGTGTGTGCAGGTCTGCTTGTTACTGAAGAGATCAGGGTGCTGTGTGCAGGTCTGCTTGTTATTGAAGAGATCAGGGTGCTGTGTGCAGGTCTGCTTGTTACTGAAGAGATCAGGGTGCTGTGTGTGCAGGTCTGCTTGTTACTGAAGAGATCAGGGTGCTGTGTGTGCAGGTCTGCTTGTTACTGAAGAGATCAGGGTGCTGTGTGTGCAGGTCTGCTTGTTACTGAAGAGATCAGGGTGCTGTGTGTGCAGGTCTGCTTGTTACTGCAGAGATCAGGGTGCTGTGTGTGCAGGTCTGCTTGTTACTGAAGAGATCAGGGTGCTGTGTGTGCAGGTCTGCTTGTTACTGCAGAGATCAGGGTGCTGTGTGTGCAGGTCTGCTTGTTACTTCAGGGTGCTGTGTGTGCAGGTCTGCTTGTTACTGCAGAGATCAGGGTGCTGTGTGCAGGTCTGCTTGTTACTGAAGAGATCAGGGTGCTGTGTGTGCAGGTCTGCTTGTTACTGCAGAGATCAGGGTGCTGTGTGTGCAGGTCTGCTTGTTACTGCAGAGATCAGGGTGCTGTGTGCAGGTCTGCTTGTTACTGCAGAGATCAGGGTGCTGTGTGCAGGTCTGCTTGTTACTGCAGAGATCAGGGTGCTGTGTGTGCAGGTCTGCTTGTTACTGAAGAGATCAGGGTGCTGTGTGTGCAGGTCTGCTTGTTACTGCAGAGATCAGGGTGCTGTGTGTGCAGGTCTGCTTGTTACTGAAGAGATCAGGGTGCTGCTGTGTGCAGGTCTGCTTGTTACTGCAGAGATCAGGGTGCTGTGTGTGCAGGTCTGCTTGTTACTGAGAGATCAGGGTGCTGTGTGTGCAGGTCTGCTTGTTACTGCAGAGATCAGGGTGCTGTGTGTGCAGGTCTGCTTGTTACTGAAGAGATCAGGGTGCTGTGTGTGCAGGTCTGCTTGTTACTGCTTGAGATCAGGGTGCTGTGTGTGCAGGTCTGCTTGTTACTGCAGAGATCAGGGTGCTGTGTGCAGGTCTGCTTGTTACTGCAGAGATCAGGGTGCTGTGTGTGCAGGTCTGCTTGTTATTGAAGAGATCAGGGTGCTGTGTGTGCAGGTCTGCTTGTTACTGCAGAGATCAGGGTGCTGTGTGTGCAGGTCTGCTTGTTACTGCAGAGATCAGGGTGCTGTGTGTGCAGGTCTGCTTGTTACTGCAGAGATCAGGGTGCTGTGTGTGCAGGTCTGCTTGTTACTGCAGATCAGGGTGCTGTGTGTGCAGGTCTGCTTGTTACTGTGTGCTGTGTGTGCAGGTCTGCTTGTTACTGCAGAGATCAGGGTGCTGTGTGTCTGCTTGTTACTGGGGTGCTGTGTGCAGGTCTGCTTGTTACTCAGAGATCAGGGTGCTGTGTGTGCAGGTCTGCTTGTTACTGCAGAGATCAGGGTGCTGTGTGTGCAGGTCTGCTTGTTACTGCAGAGATCAGGGTGCTGTGTGTGCAGGTCTGCTTGTTACTGCAGAGATCAGGGTGCTGTGTGTGCAGGTCTGCTTGTTACTGAAGAGATCAGGGTGCTGTGTGTGCAGGTCTGCTTGTTACTGCAGAGATCAGGGTGCTGTGTGTGCAGGTCTGCTTGTTACTGCAGAGATCAGGGTGCTGTGTGTGCAGGTCTGCTTGTTACTGCAGAGATCAGGGTGCTGTGTGTGCAGGTCTGCTTGTTACTGCAGAGATCAGGGTGCTGTGTGTGCAGGTCTGCTTGTTACTGCAGAGATCAGGGTGCTGTGTGTGCAGGTCTGCTTGTTATTGAAGAGATCAGGGTGCTGTGTTCCAGGTCTGCTTGTTACTGAACTGCTGGTTATTAATCAGGGTGCTGTGTGCCCTGTCAGAATCACTGCTGCTGTATGTGTGTGATAGGTATTATTATTGAAAAGATCATTATATTGTGTGGATATCCAAAGGTAAGAAATGGAGGGCGACCATGAAATAAATAGGGTAAATCATTTTTATGATAGGTTGAATTTACGTTACTTGGTCTTGTGTCAAAATGTAGTAAACTCATCTAGTCTTAGTGTTCTAAATAGTTTAAAGTCATCAGCTGAAAGATCAGTTGAAAATCGATTAGAGTCAAACTCTTGGTTTTAATAATAATTATTATCATTATATTATATATATTATTATTTATTATTATTATTATTATTATTATTATTATTCAGTAGTAGTAGTAGTAGTAGTATTAACATTATTATTATTATTACACACACATGTTTCTCACCTAACAAATAATGATTAGAAATACATATTAGTTAAATGTGGTTAGGGGTTGGTCTGTGATAAAAATAAAAAAAAAGTCATTGCATTTGAGAGGGCTAGGGACCATGGGGAGCCCTGTTTGGAGAGGGTGTGATGTCACTCGCTTGACTGATCTGGACCCCGGCCCATTAGGACTCGTGCAGCTCTTTTAACACAAATTAACTACACTTTCCACAGATTAACCACCCCACACAGGGGCTCCCCTATCCCCTGTCTCCTCACTGCTGCTGATTAAACACCCCACACAGGGGCTCCCCTATCCCCTGTCTCCTCACTACTGCTGATTAAACACCCCACACAGGGGCTCCCCTATCCCCTGTCTCCTCACTGCTGCTGATTAAACACCCCACACAGGGGCTCCCCTATCCCCTGTCTCCTCACTACTGCTGATTAAACACCCCACACAGGGGCTCCCCTATCCCCTGTCTCCTCACTACTGCTGATTAAACACCCCACACAGGGGATCCCCTATCCCCTGTCTCCTCACTACTGCTGATTAAACACCCCACACAGGGGCTCCCCTATCCCCTGTCTCCTCACTACTGCTGATTAAACACCCCACACAGGGGCTCCCCTATCCCCTGTCTCCTCACTACTGCTGATTAAACACCCCACACAGGGGCTCCCCTATCCCCTGTCTCCTCACTACTGCTGATTAAACCACCCCACACAGGGGATCCCCTATCCCCTGTCTCCTCACTACTGCTGATTAAACACCCCACACAGGGGCTCCCCTATCCCCTGTCTCCTCACTACTGCTGATTAAACACCCCACACAGGGGCTCCCCTATCCCCTGTCTCCTCACTACTGCTGATTAAACACCCCACACAGGGGCTCCCCTATCCCCTGTCTCCTCACTACTGCTGATTAAACCACCCCACACAGGGGATCCCCTATCCCCTGTCCCGTCTCTCAAATTATTCTAAGTAAGGCTAAAGATGTGATACAGGGGTTGTTTAAATGGATAATGTTTGTTTTATTGTTTAGGAACAATAACTAAATAATACATGTATGACAGTTGTTTTAAACTGTATTACTCACAAAGTTAGTATGCTATTTTAATAGTTTTGTTTGTTTTGATGAATGCAATACAGTTTTTCAAGAACTGTTTCATACATGCTAATTATATATATACACACACACACACACACACACACACACACACACACACACACACACACACACACACACACACAGTGCCCATAGGAAGTATTCACCCCCCTTGGACGTTTTCACAGTTACAAAGTAGATTGTGTAAATCAAAGGAAAAAAATCCCATTTAAATGCATCAAGATTTCAGGTTGTAACACAACAAACTGTGAAATGTCCAAAGGGGTTGAATACCTCCTATAGGTACATTTGGGTGTTTTGTTTTTTGAGATACCTTTCTTACGCTGTCAATACCCTACTTGAAGTTTTGTAATCCAATCAGTCTCGGGTGACATATGAGATGGGGATCACCAGGACAGCCTGGGGGAGCTCAGCCCCAAATAAGAGACATGTCAGCTGCTTTTATTCTCTAATAAAATGTTGTTTTTAAATAGCAAGAGCTGTCCTGAATACAACATGACTCCAGGGCTAGAAAGCAGTGCAATGTTAGTTATATATACTGTATGCTTGAACTTCTTTATCTAATCCAGTGAACATGGAGCCATATGGTCAACCACAACCAGCCAGAATTAAAACATTCAAGGCTAGAGAAGGGGTCAGTAGAGGAAAAGCCATTGGATTTAAATAGCATATAATAAAAATACCACTTGAATAGCTGTACAAGTGAATTTCAAGCTTTCAGTGGTAAATGAATGGCCAGACATGACTTATACAGTAAAAGCAAAGGTAAAAGCACTCCTTCTCTGGCATATGGATTGTGTTATGGTCGATATTATAGAGTGTATCAAGAAATGGCCAGTCATAAACCTCTGGGTTTCTGCTTCTAGTTAGAATTGCAGCTGGAGTTCTGGAGCACAAACAGGCACTAGCAGTGAAGGGCTTCTATAACCCTCCTTGGAGAGACTCTATCTCAATACAGTGTTTCAATCCTCCCTCGCTGAACCCTGCTCAGTATCTGAAGCATGTTCTGAATCTGGCCAGGCTGGATCAGTTACAGTTGGGAGGAATTCACAGTGTGCAGATATTTCAATCATCTGACTCGCACCCCTGCTCACAGATTCCATGCGTGTCCACACTGGGGCTATTCCTCACACAGGCTACCAGTGCTGAGCTCAGGGAGCCGACAGTTCATTTGTAACATTCCCTGCCTCCCTGCAATTCAACACAGCATGAGCTGCCTCACACCTCCCTTTAAGTGGAAACAGCCTTAGCTGCTCCAATATCTTTCTAATTGGCAGAAAATGTAAATTGGACAAACCGCTGAAGCTTCACCCACTAATTTAGAATATGTGTTCCATTAGAATATGCGTGTTTCAACAGAAGAACACTTAACACATACAGTATGTGCTTTCTTCTCTTTTGCCACTACTGTTAGTCTCTGCCCGAGAGAGGCTGAGGAGCAATGGAAGGGGCTGCCAGTAAGATCAGTTTTATTGGATATTCTGAAGAAATCTGCATCTCAGCTCATTGAATTGAAGGAAAGGCAAGAGGTGGACACGAATTGCAAACCGTATGGTTCAAAGACGAATGCCTTACAAACTCTGTAGTCGAGGGGTCAGTACTATACAGGTCTTATAAGAACATAAGAAAGTTTACAAACAAGAGGAAGCCATTCGGCCCATGTTGCTCATTTGGTTGTTAGTAGCTTATTGACACCAGAATCTCATCAAGAAGCTTTTTGAAGGATCCCAGGGTATCAGCTTTAGTAACTCATCAGCCACAAGGAGGAGATTCATCACAGCACTGGTGGAGCTTTGTTGGGAAGTTCTCAAAGCACAGAATTGGGTAATACTTTACATTAAGTAGATACATATATGTACTTACGCATAATTACAATGTTGTTATGCATAGTTAACCCTAACCCTCCCTAAGCCAAACGCTAACTCTTTTCTGATACAATTGTGTACTTACATATATTGTGCAAAAAAATTGACACAGTATGCACATTGTAACTATGTGTAATAATATTGTAATTGTGAAAGTACACATGTATGCACTAAGTAACTACTATGCTATCCATAATTGTTACAAATCAAAAGGAGACACACATACAGTGCTGGTGAAGTAACGCCTTGCATGGGTCTGAACGTTGAGTGAAAAGAAGAAAAAAAACCTCCCTGCCCCAGGCACGCAATCAATCTTCTGCTAAAGTAAAAATTGAAAATAACAAAAGAAAGAAAGAAAGAAAGAAAAAGAAAGCTCTAATAAATGTAGCAATATGTTTCCTTTCTTTTTTCCCGGAGCAGCTTTGTTGTATTATATCATTTTCTTAAGCCTGCTCTTGAAGGTAAACCCAATCCCTCAGACACCTGGGGCCCTGCCTGTAAAAATATTTATGAAAGCAGCAGGGATGGGTCGGAGCAGGCAGCGCAATACAGCCACCAGGCCTTGTGTGTAAAACATCCCTCTCTCATTACACAGCACTAGTGGCCAAGAAACATTTCTGACTTGCACGTGCGGAAAGAAAAAATAAAGCAACAAAAATAAAAGCTGCTTGCTCTTTGAATAATGAGCTTTGGATCTCACATGATATGCTGCCCAGTGGTGTTTTGAAGGAGGGTTATTCGTCTTTTATGCCTTTAATGAATTTGGTTCCTCGCATGATTTTTTTTTTTCTCACCCAAACTACAGCCCTAAAAGGAAAGAATTTTCATCAGCTGGCAAAGTTTTCTGTCATCTTAAAAAGATGGACTGTGAGCGCTTGTATACAGTGGAGAGCAGCTTAATCTGTGACTCTTAGTGAAAGCAGGAAGTTATGTGAAGGCTGCAGTCACTTCCTATTTAAAATAGAAAACGCATTCACTTGAGATATAACAGTTCACAGTTCAATTCCTGCTAAGCATTTCACAGGGGTATTTGTGCAGTTAATGGAGAAGGTACATCAAACCAATCTTTTCCAGGCCACTACTAGAGACTACTGTGACTCTGAAATGAATTGAATTTTGAAAAAAAAAATATATATATATATATTATCTATATATAATATTGATTGTACATTGATGATTGCCTGTAATACATTGCATTGATCATATTTATTATGTATTGAATCTCTAATCTAATGAAATCTCTCCAGTAGCTGGCTGAGTTTAATAATGTAAAGACATGTCAGGCAGATTCACATTTTTAGCACATCACCTGGAGACCAGGGTTCAATCCTGAGTCACTCTCTGTTAGAACACTGACCTATCAGCAGGGTTCAACCCTTGTTCACGCTTTCCATTCCGGGAGGCTGTGTGGTCCAGTGGTTAAAGAAATGGGCTTGTAACCAGCGGGTACTGGGTTCAAATCCCAACTCAGTGTCACTTATAACCAGCAAGGACTTGGTTCAAATCCAAGCTCAGTGTCACTTGTGCTCCGTCTGAGAGACGTTGTTGTAAGTGACTCTGCAGCTGATGCTTAGTAGATTAAAAATAAAGATTATTATTTTTACTGTGTTAGGACACTGACCTATCAGCAAGGTTCAATCCTCTGTCACTCTCTTTATTCTGTGTTAGGACACTGACCTATCAGCAAGGTTCAATCCTCTGTCACTCTCTCTATACTGTGTTAGGACACTGACCTATCAGCAAGGTTCAATCCTCGGTCACTCTCTCGATCACTCCCTCTGTGTCCCTCTCATTCACCATGTACACACCGCTCTCCACACTCCCTCTGTGTCCCTGCTCGTTCACCACTCCCTCTGTGTCCCTGCTCATTCACCATGTACACACCGCTCTCCACACTCCCTCTGTGTCCCTGCTCATTCACCATGTACACACCGCTCTCCACACTCCCTCTGTGTCCCTGCTCATTCCACACTCCCTCTGTGTCCCTGCTCATTCACCATGTACACACACACTCCCTCTGTGTCCCTGCTCATTCACCATCTCCACACTCCCTCTGTGTCCCTCTCATTCACCATGTACACACCGCTCTCCACACTCCCTCTGTGTCCCTGCTCGTTCACCACACACACACTGCTCTCCACGCTCCCTCTGTGACCCTGCTCACTCACCACACACACACTGTCTCCACACTCCCTCTGTGTCCCTGCTTTGCCACCACACACACACTGCTCTCCACGCTCCCTCTGCATAATAATACTAATAGTCTTCTTTTATCCAAAAGCGCCGCTTGAGCAGCATAATTCAAGGATAAATACCTAGCTTTGCTATCAGTTTCTGACTGGTCCCTCCTTCCATCAGGCTGCCATGTTTTTATCCTTCTGTATTCTCTTTAAAGTTCCAAATATTCCTTGTTGTTACCATCCAGGTCTGTCTGTCTGTCAAGATGGCTGACTTCCTGTGTCCTCTTCATACGTCAAGAAGGTTTCTGAATCTGTGGGTCATTGTGTCCAACACTACAAGCCTCTACAGGCAATAGGAGTTTAACTCAGAAAACTAGATTTACAGGGGCTTGGGCATTTGGATACACACACAAATATTTCTTCACTACTGTCAAAGCCACCCAGAGGTTGAAGGGGTCACGTGACCTATCAATGTGAGCTCTCCACAGCCTGCACTGTCTGACAAAAGCTGTATTCATGAATTCTTAGAACCAGGAATGAGTTCTAGACAGGTCTGTTGGAGCAGTTTAGCTTATTGAATGCAGCTGGTGCAGAGGCAATAGGGTCAGAAAACACCATGCGTAATCAATGCCACCAGCGTCTATCCATTGGTACCACTGTCATCTTTGTATCGTTTCTGTCTGGAGTGCTTACAGTGATGCGGTCTCCATGAACAGCACACAGTCAAAGGGCTGAACAAAACTCAAATTTCAACACACTGGGTGTCAGCAGAGGTTAATTATATTGAGCCTGGGGTGTGAGCAGGTCATGCAATAAACTACCGAACGGCATGGTTTAGTAAGACACACAACCTTGTCAAAACTTGTCCAAGTGTCAGTATCATCCAGGGGTAGACTGGTAGCCTTTGGCCATTGTATAAACCACTTATATCAAAGTTAAAAACAACTTATAAATCACCCCCTTCTTCTTCTTCTTCTTCTTCTTCTTCTTCTTCTTCTTCTTCTTCTTCTTCTTCTTCTTCTTCTTCTTCTTCTTCTTCTTCTTCTTCTTCTCTGAGAGGTTTATTACATCTTCAGGAACATGTAGCACTAACATCTTTCAGGCTAATCTAGATGTGACATGGCTTGCACAGAGCAGTCTCTAACTGTATAAGGCAAACTTCAACGAAACATTCCAGTCCTGTATTTCACTGTATAACCAAAACAGAGGTGAAGTACAAGAAGAGGATGGTGCCCTATCCCCTAGGGCCCCAATGCATTAAAGGAATGGGAAAAGCAGTTGGAATCAACTAGAAACATATTCTGAGTAAAACCAAAAAAATCCTTGTGCATGTGTTGCTGTCAGTTCTTTTATATCTAATCTGCTCCCTTTCCCACGTTCTGGGCGTTAATTGAAAAAAACAAGAGAGGGAATGTGACTCTGTGACTAATTGCAGCAGCTCTGTGCAGAATCCTTAATTAAAGTGGAGAGCTGGGCTCCCTTGGGCCACATTGCAATGGGATCTGCATACTCAGCGTACTCTGTACTACTAGCAGCCTCCCCAGCAGCACTGACACACACACACACACACACACACACACACACACTGACACAGACACACACACACTGACACACACACACACACACACACACACACACACACACACACTGACACCCACACACCCACACACACTGAGAGTCACACACGCGCACACACACACACACACACACACACACACACACACACACACACACACACACACACACACACACACAAACACACACACACACACACACACACACACACACACACACACACACACAACACACACACACACACACACACACACACACACACACACACACACACACACACACACACACACACACACACACACACACACCCCCCCCCACACACACACACACACACTGACACACACACACACATACACATCTGTACTGGCAAAAAATCATGCATATGGGTGCTCGTTTATAGTTTCATCAACAGTGGAGAATAAAAAACGTTTGAGTAGTACAGCAAAGTAAAGTATAGTGAATTCCAGTACAGCTGTGCATGGTAAGGCAAAGTAAAATACTGTGGAGCAGAGACTACACAGTGAAGTATGGGAAAGAGATAACAAAGCAAGCTGGGGATAAATGGGCAATAATACATGCGTAATACAATAATAATAAACACATATATAATAAATAACTGTGAATCAAATTAACAATGGTCAACTTGTATAACACATCTTTCTACATTTTCAATAAGTGCAGATAGACGCAACAATGTTAAAAAATATGCTACCACCATACAATAACTACGGTCCAGAGTACACCAGAGTACACAACAATATTTTCTCTCAATTGTTTTTCTCAGGACAGAGAAGGATCACGGGGGCCAGTGTTAGCACTGTTTATCCAACCTTCAAACTGTTTAGACTTGAAGATGGTTTTCTCTGTGAGTTCCACGCACAGTAATGTGTTGGAACAGAAACACATGTCCACTGGAAGGCCGCTCTACAAACCCTAATAAATTCTCCTGGAATGCCTGCTTCTTTATGATCCTAAAAACAGCGGCTCCCAGGGGCAGCCTTTCAGTACAGTTACAGTGTTGAACTCCATGCTGTCAGTCTCAGCACAGAACCGCCTCTGAGATCCTCATTCACACTTCATCAGAGAGAAGTCTGCAGTGTGTGGGATATACTAAATCAGATCCCCTTTTCTTCCACCCTCTTCCTCGTCTCTCTATCTGTATTCTTCTTGACTCCACCTCCTTTCTCTCCTTCCTCATCCACCAAGAACCTTGGTGTCACCCTTGACCCCACCCTCTCTTACTCTCAGCACTTCTCTACTCTGCACGCTATTGTCGCTTCTTCCTCAGCAACATACGTAGAATTCCTCCCCTTCCTCACCGACTACTCCACACAGCTCCTAGTTCAGGCCCTGGTACTGTCTCGCCTTGATTACTACAACTCCCTTCCGGCCGGCCTCCCTGCCTCCGCTACCCGTCCACTACAGCTCATCTAAAACTCTGCTGTCTGCCTTGTCTTCTCCCTTCCTCATTTCTCCCAGGCTACACCACTGCTTTGCTCTCTCCACTGGCTCCCTATCGCCGATTGCATCCAATTCAAACCTCTTGTACTCATCTATCGCTGTCTTGACCTTTCTGCTCCCTCCTATCTCCAGACTATTATTTCTCCCTACCCATCCTCTCACCCTCTCCGCTATTCTGCCCCCGGCTAATCGAAACCCCCCCCCCCCCCCCCCCCCCCCCCCCCCCCCCCGCTCCCCCACTTCCAGAGCCCCGCTCCTTATCCACCCTTGCCTCTCAGTGGTGGAACGACCTGCCCACAGATATCAGGACTGCTCAGTCCCTGAATACCTTCCGGCGCCTCCTCAAGACACATCTGTTCAGACAGCATCTGTAACCCTCAAAACTCTCCACTATACTGGACTATAGAGGACCCAACTGTACCAGTGCTTGCATCAGCTTGTACTCGCACTGAACTGCTACATACCTTACTGTATTCTACTACTGCTCTTAATTATTCACTGTATCTTCTACTTGATTCTACCCTTAGATATCCATATTTACTATTTGTAACTGCTCTTATTTGAAATTGTTCTTATCCACTTATCGTACATACTTTGTGCTCTTAATGGACTTTACTTGTATAAGCAAATATTTTTACTATATTAACAGTTAAACTCTCTTAGTCGAACTCACTGTTAAATTATAATCAATTACTGTACTTGATCACTTCAATTTGATCTTATTTACTACTGATTTTATTGCACTGTATAACTGCTCTTAACTGTAATGTGATATTCTGCAATGTGATTTTCTGTACTGTGATATTTTGTAAGATGATACTTTGTATTGTGATATTTTATAATAAGTGTAAGTCATCCTGGATAAGGGCATCTGCTAAGAAATAAATAAATAAATAAATAAATAAATAAATAAATAATAATAGCAGATATTGAATGCTGTGCCACCAGATCACATATTATTACTTGGCACAAAAAGTATTCAGAAAGAAGTTACCACAATTTTCCATATCAGTTTTATCTATTTTAGTAAGGATCAATTATGTAAAAAAAATATGAAAAAGCAACATTCCCAGTAAATATCTACCCAGTTTAATTCCTAAAAAAGTAAAATAAATAAATAAGTAAAGATTGTTTTGACAGTTTTGACAGGATTACCTAAACAGCTACTAAAGGGTAAACTACACTAATTAAACTAATTAGTGCAATTAAGTAATCTCCAAAGCTTTTTATAGGCAAGATTCTGGGGTGTATTTGTAATGCAGGGAAATGGCAGTTACTCCTGGATATTGGACCAGCAATTGACTAATACACAGAACCACACCATGGGAAAACTAGGGCATCCCCAGGACTACCAGGGCATAGGCATGGCTTCAAAGCCAGGGGGTTCTGACTTATACTGTATATTATATGTATTGTAGAGTATATAATTCATAACTTCAGATTTCAAACATAATACAAAATGAAGAAAACAAGCATTTGGGAACACTGAAAAAGGCACTAGCCGAAACTTTTGTGTACTTAGTTCCTTAAAGTTTTACTTTATATACTGTGTACTCTACTTATCAAAGTTTTCCACAGTAAATTTGCACAGCCATTTTGCTGTTTTCTCATGCCTTTCCCACAGTTATAAAATGCATTTAGCATTAGGCATTGTTGTTTGATTTCCCATCCCTCTCGGTGCTTTACAGTGTTTACCTATGCTTTACCATGCTTTCACTGTGCTTCAATACACTTGCTGTGTTTTTACTATGGTAAACGTTACATATCTCTACATACTGGCCTCTATGAAGTGGAACTGTGTAAAGCTACTCACTCTTCTAATCAGCATCTTGGCAGTGGCAGGTCAGTGGACTTCTCACAGCAACACAGCAAAGGAAACAGGAAACAAGGCGTGCTTCTGCTCTTCTATTTCTGGAAATGAAGGTCACACTAAAGTTTCCGGCAGCAATCTATTAACTGTCCCACTTCCCTCTTTATTTAGAGAGTGGTCATCTCAGAGAGAGGAGCTAGGCATGTTCATGTTCTTCCCTCTTTATTTAGAGAGAGGTCATCTCAGAGAGAGGAGCTAGGCATGTTCATGTTCTTCCCTCTTTATTTAGAGAGAGGTCATCTCAGAGAGAGGAGCTAGGCATGTTCATGTTATTCCCTCTTTATTTAGAGAGAGGTCATCTCAGAGAGAGGAGCTAGGCATGTTCATGTTCTTCCCTCTTTATTTAGAGAGAAGCCAATCTGAAGAAGATCCGATCATCCCATCATGTCAAAGTGAGACTAGTTTGAATTACCCATCTTTCATCCCTTCATATGAAAGTAAGATTGAATTATTCTCCAGAGAAATAAATATAATCTTTTTTTTTAACTTGTTAATGATGTAATAAATATATTGCAGACCTTTTTTTCTAAGGATGTGTCAATTATTGTTCATGCTTTTTAATAATTGGCGATGTTGGCACTGAGTGTTAGCGAACAATGCGTGTTCGGTTTTCAGTATACAGGTTTAAAAAAAAGCCGGACAGTTGGCAACCCTAGTAGTAACACATCATTGTAATGTTATTATGCATAGTTACAATGTACTTAACAGGTACATCTTTTTGCACCGTATATGTAGTTCTAAATTCTGGATAACACTTTGCATGAAGTGTTTCAAACCACATGTGTGGTAACATAGTTATCACATCACACATACATAACTGCATGGCTAAATAAAGTGTTATTACAACTGACAACATTTATAAAACAGATTGCTGCATTGTAACTACTGTGCACAATCATATTTTTAATTACTGTGTTACTACACTGTAGTTGGGATTTTGATAGAGACACTCTGTGTAATTTGTAATGATTTGTAATGATTCTGTTAGCCCCTAATTAAATGTAATAAAACGCAGAATATATTTCAGCTCAGTTATGTATCGTTATTAAATGTATGCGTTGGTTGGGGGTTCATACAAAGTCATATGTTGTTTCCTTTTAGGCTTGTGACTTTATTTCCCCCCTCAAAACAAAAATACCGGTATGGAAAATTCAAAATGCTTGGAACCCTCTCCAGCATCGCTGTGCTTGGAAATCTGATCTCCACTCCACAGATGTATTGAAAACTTCCAGTTCATTTCAATATTGCTTTTTGAGAAGGTGCTGTTTTCTAAGGGTGGCTCTTTGCCACCCTGGTCTTAGGAAAAACAATCCTGAATGATGCCTTTAAAAAACACCTGTCAGGTCTCAATCACAAGGACAACACAATATTGAAATAACAATATGTTCCTTGTATGTCAAAAATCCACATGATTTTTATATCAAAATGTAAACAAATCGTAAACAAAATCTAAAAGTGTAAAAATTATACAAAATTTCGTTTTTTATATAGTTGTGGTTTTCAACTTGAAGGCTAGCCATAAACATAAACCTAAACCTGCTTGTACCATGAAATAACTATTAAATTGAGCTCAGAGAGGAATGAGGAAGAATGACCCCACGAAACAAAGAATAATCACTGTTTCAGTACAAAATGTATAAAAATATAACTTTCCACGTAATTGGTGCTGGTCAGTAAAGGAAGTTAAATATCCAGAACTCTGCTTTTGTTGCCAATGCATTCCATTCACTTTTAATTGCATTTACCACGCCCCTTTGACCATGCTGCTCAACTTCCAGGCCGAAGAAGAAAAAGGGCGATACAAGGGACCCAGGGCGGCTAGTCGCATCATTACAGTCAATTGCCCCTCCTTAGCATCTGAAGAACAGCTGGGATGTTGACATCACATCCACCTGAACCTGCTTGCACCCATGACCCCCACTGAGCTGAATGGGGGGGGGTCTGTAGTACACAGAGCCCTCAATTCTGCAGCAGTCAAGCTGCCTTCAGAGGGAGCTGAGGGAAAACAGGAAGATGTTATGTAAGTCCTGGTTAGATGAGCGCAGTGCAACGTTACCGCTGGAACAGCCCGATGCCACTCCAGTTATTCTCACATCCCGTTATTAAGACTTGACTCACAAAGCATCTCTGAGTGACAGCTAGTAAGCAAAAAATAAAACGTGGTGTACGCATTCAAAAAAAAAAAAAAAAAAAAACCTACATGCATTTTTGATTTTCAACTGTGGAAGCCAATGTAACCCCCAACACAGTGAGCTGGTAAGAAACACAAACAGGTAACATTTTACATTGAGTGTCTCTAATTACTATGCATTTACATAGTAGTTACTTAGTAAATACACGTGTACTTATACACACTTACAATGTTATTATACATAGTTACAAAGTACTTAATATGTACATTATTTTTCATTATATAACCCTAACCCTAAACCTAACCCTAACCCAAACCTTAACCCTAGCTCTAACCCTAACTCTAAACTCTAACTCTAAATCTAACCTTAACACTAACCCTAACCCCCTAACTCTAACCTTAACCCTTTTCTGATACAACTGTGTACTTAAATATGTGCACGTTAAGTATATTGTAACAATGCATAAAAACATTGTAATTATGTATAAGACTACTAGGTAAATACACAGTAATTAGAGACACTTAATGTAAAGTGTTACCCACAAGCAATGTCTCTCCTGTCAATCAGACAGAAATAGAGCTTGGAAGCTCGTACCATGGAATGTTTGGCCATGCTGGGACCCCACTGAATGACCTCAACCTTCCCAGTAGTATTTGTGCCACCCCCATAGTAAAACATATTTTGCTCAAGTTACCAATGTTGTAGAGCACAGTGCATCAGTGGTGGCTGGTCATCAAGGGTTGAAAGAGAGAGGTCATGTTGAGAGAGAGTCTTCTTTAAATCATGTAGTGTTTCCCGATTTGGTCGATGCGTTTTCTCAACTAGACAATCAGTTAACTGATCCATATGTGCACTTTGTCCATTGTTATACTCACCAGCTAAATATTAGTATGCAACAAATCTGCTCAGGTGTCAAACTTTGCAAATCTTTCAGTCTTTTCAACATTTTTCTCAACATCTCTGAAACTAGCAGCTTTTCTTGAAGACTTGTGCAAAAGTCAGATTCCAAGTTCTGGGGCAACACAGTGAAACTTTAAAAGCAGATCAGTAAATACTGTGTATGAAAATCAAAAGGGTCTGCATGAGTGCTTTGAGAAAATTCAGATCAAGGACAGTTGGGATGATCAGTAAAGCAATCTTATGGACCGGCAATGCTTCTGAGAGATAAGATTTTCTTTTCTTTTTGAAGTTTTTTCATTCTGCCATGCTTCACGTGGACATTCTTTACAACATCTTACAAAAGCTAAATTTGACTGCAGAAGCAACTAAACTCTCTCTGGACAAATTCGCTAAATCTGTGACAGCATTGAAAGAAAACCTTCCCTCAGAAGAAACCGAAAACCCAAGTGAAACTGAACCACCAAAGAAAAGAATTCGATCAAATAATACAGATGTAGCGAAGGAAGCATGTAACATTATGATTCTGAGGGCAAAAGAACGCTTTGACAAAGTAAATCACTGACATGTGCAGATGTTCATGTGGATTTTCCCAATGAACATCTGCACATGACAGTGAAATGTTATCCAATGCTATGCAAAGAAAAACTTCAAAGCAAACTAACGGTTTTTTAAAGCAGTTCAGAATTTGAAAGAATAAAAAGAGTGTTGACATTGCTTAAAGTGCTGGAGGAGAACGACCTTCAGGCCACTTTTTCAAAACCCTTTCAGCTGACGAAGATTGCCCTTACATCACAAGCAACAACAGCAGAATCAGAGAAATGTTTCGCTACTCTGAAACATATAAAGACTTTCCTGCACAATATAATGACCCAAAACAGACTAACACACTTGGGGCCCTATTCAGCAAAGTTCATAAACCCCTAAGGCAATCGCAAAACACTTTTGCTGACAGCGCACCAGAATCAGGCAAACAGACTTTGCCCATATATGTGATTTAGCAACTGAGTTTTAGTGCCCACTCGGCAACTCAACGTTAGCGCTGGGCATGGGCTGAACTTTAAGGGAGTGTCTTCATTTACATACAAATATACCAATTTAGCAACCCATCAACAGTGTTAGTGTTAGCGTTTCAATTGACATGAAAACCAGGTTTAAACAGGGCGCAAATTACATGAACGACTATAAATACTGCTGAAACTACCAGGGAAGCAGGTAAAGAAGAGAGAGAGAAAGAGAGAGAAAAAGACAAATAAAAGAAATATGGAGTGCGCACAGGATTTCTACATGGCCAGAGAGAAGGAGGAAGGCATGTGTTTGACAAACAAAGCTGACCTGGAAGGAGACATGCTGAGAGCACACTGTGCCTGTAGCACTAAGGGTACCCACTGCACTAACATTTTATGCCACTGCCTTTTCCCAACATACTGTGGTTTACTGTAAAGCCATAAACATTTGCAACCAAAATATTTTGGTGAATCACACTGATAAAACCCAATTTTTCCAATTTATTTTCACACGCGCTGTTTATTTTACACGCGCTGTTTAAAAGTATTTTTTTCACAGTAAAGCAGGTTTAAAAGGCACTGCATCTCCAGCTAATCCCACCCCCTTGTTAGCTATATTTATCACATACCTCTTAATTGTAGAGCATACTGATAAATCCTCTCCTGATCACTCGTTTTATCACCAAACTCCTTAATAATGCGATCCAAGTCATTATTTTACTACTGTAATATCTAAAAAAGCTCAGCAGATGTCAGTGATATTCTCTGAGCGCTGGATGCGAAAGCAGCTATCTTGTTTATTTATGTCCGTGCTATCTCTGTATTGCAGGGCCTCTGTGTATTGCTCAGATCTGCCCCTGAGCAATACACAAGCTTTTCTCAGCGTTTTCCAGAGAAAAAACGACTAGAGACCAGTGCTTTCCATCTTTTCGATGATGTCGGACAGGGTCTGACATTGGACCGGAAAGGGGAAATTGTAATCGTATATATATAATATCTTGAATCAGGCCATTTCTGACCCTATACTGTATACTGTATACTAAGTATGTGTTTAAAACGAAAGTTGGCAAGTTTATTCTTTTTTCCACCCCTGTGGTTAATCACTAATACTCTCTCACGTTCATTTCATCCCAACCTCTGCAGCTTTGTTTGAAAGAGACGACTCCTCAAATCATATTCAGAATGCCTCTTATTGTTCCCGATTCCTTCACCGCTTCCTCTGCTCAGCATTGCTAAGCAGCTCACTTACTCATTCACATGTTAACCACCCTTAAGGTCTTCAGATTAATTAACTCATTTTAGGCCTTCATGCTTCTGAAGAGGGAAGGATTTTCAATTGCTTTTCAGAATGACTGAACACGGCCACACACCACCAAACCACCCCCCCCCCAGCCCCCCGCATCCCAACCAGGCAATATCAAGAAGAATAAGAAGAGAAAGCCACAAAACTACAGGAACTCCGTAGAAACAAACCAGGCCTTTCCCTTTCACTGCCCCCTCCAGGACCAGGAACCCTATGGGAACCAGCTCCCAGGGCCACAGATTAATTAAGAATCAGATGTGTGACTGTGTCCTTTTACACTAATACACACACACACACAAGCACACACACACCCACACACACGCACACACACACTCACACACGCACACCCACAAACACGCACATACACACACACACACACACAGTAAGTAGAGGCAGGTTTGGGATGGGCTCCTCTCAGCATGCTAACTCTCAGCTTAGATGCCGCCACATTAAGCAGATCTTTTATGCTCCATTTTACTTTTGCTATGCTTGAATTAATTTGCTAGGTTTGCAGTCTTTTTATATTTTTTTGTGTGTCTGTCACAAAGACGGCTGGAGTGGGTGACGTCGGACCAGAAACAGGAACCAGGATATAAACAACAGAGAGGTGGAGTTGGGTGGAGCTGAGTGATTGCTTGCGGTCAGCATTTAATGAAAGAACAGAACAGTAAATAAAAAGGCTGTAACAAACACAAAACACAGGACACAGCACTTTCGCCAAAACAAACAGACAAACAAAACGGACTAACACTAAACAAAACACGATGAGCAGATATTTTACTTTACGTTATTATTTTATTACAATTATTATTACCTCCGTCTCCAATCCCTTTCTCCACTGACTGAACACACAACCCCTGTCCTGGGAAAAGGGTGCATGCTAATCCAATAGAGTCAGGAGTGAACCAGGCAGACAATGCCAGTTTACCATACTGAATCCCTGTCCTGGGAAAAGGGTGCATGCTAATCCAATAGAGTCAGGAGTGAACCAGGCAGACAATGCCAGTTTACCATACTGAATCCCTGTCCTGGGAAAAGGGTGCATGCTAATCCAATAGAGTCAGGAGTGAACCAGGCAGACAATGCCAGTTTACCATACTGAATCCCTGTCCTGGGAAAAGGGTGCATGCTAATCCAATAGAGTCAGGAGTGAACCAGGCAGACAATGCCAGTTTACCATACTGAATCCCTGTCCTGGGAAAAGGGTGCATGCTAATCCAATAGAGTCAGGAGTGAACCAGGCAGACAATGCCAGTTTACCATACTGAATCCCTGTCCTGGGAAAAGGGTGCATGCTAATCCAATAGAGTCAGGAGTGAACCAGGCAGACAATGCCAGTTTACCATACTGAATCCCTGTCCTGGGAAAAGGGTGCATGCTAATTCAATAGAGTCAGGAGTGAACCAGGCAGACAATACAGGGTTGCATCTGTATATAGTATGTCTTTATTACTTAATACAATGTAAGTCCCTTTGGCCTCTGTCAAGCAGAGGCAGTGAATTGGAATGAACTGTGAGGTGGCGATGATGTGCCAGTGGGAGCAAGGTTTAAGTCACCAAACTCCTTTCACTTGTGCCCTGAGCCTTTTTAATGACTTTTTAAACATTTATTTTGGTTTAGAATAACGGCCGCGAATTCCTAATGAATTCCAGCTGAATCCCACAGGAATATGCTGAATATGCTCAGCATTCATTTTGAATCCAGCCCTGTTAATTCATCTGGATTGAATTACCATTTTGTGTTTTCTTATAACAAATTATTCAGATCACATGTATAAGGCATGCATTCATACATTATTAACATGGCTCACAATCCCATGGTGTGCGAGCAACATACCTTATACTTGTGACAAAAGAATTTGTTACAAAGGAATGAATACAAGTAATTAAAGCCACATGAATTATCGGGGCTGATTTCAAAAGGAATCACGTCAGAACACAAAGGAAGTGCAGAAGACATTCAGGTGTTATTCCTGTGCTACTCAGCTGCTGTTCATTAGGAATTTGTATTACCAGTTTATTTGATTGTGCAGGAGACTTTGTGCATCTCACTGTAAAACAAGTGATTCTTACAGTGCTTACTAAGTGATTGCTTTAAACTTACTTCATTAACTTTCCATGTCATTCCAACCACATTATAACGATAGAAGCGGAAAAGCAATATTTCCATAATGAAATAACAAAATGAAATGACATCACTGCTGACCTGTAAACCTGCATGTGTTATTGAATTATTCTTTCCATGTACTGGCTCTGAAATCAATATCCTTTCCAGTTTTCAGACGTCAGGATTAATTGGTAATTAAATGCCCTGTTTCAGAGAAAATTGAGCTAAACTATGAAAATCTGTATTTCATCAAACATTAATCTACGATGCTGTGATTAAAGTTATAACTATCTGTTATGAAAAGAACTGTAATATGAATCACATGGCGTTCCAATTTAAATACATTCTGTAGCTGTCCATACAGAATTTAAAGCATATTATGGTAGATCAGTATAAGTTTGATTTATATGAAGTCATGCATTATTAGTAGGTGGGTACCCCTTTATGTTTTGAGACCAGTCATGAATTTAAAACTAAAGCACTTTGTCCTTTATTTTGTATTCCTGTTTTTCTCATTGTTTGAAATGTTTTGGTCCCGTCTCAGTGATTTCTCTCTTTTTGGCCATTGATTTTATAATGCTGTTTCTTGCCGTGTTTTCCTGCCAGGAACTCTTTGGAATGAGATGCATATCTCAAGGGTTCTATAACTACATTGGAAAAACAATAAAAATGTACTGATTATGGGCCCAATTCATTATGGCTGGCTCCCGCTCCCTTTTGCCTTGCTTTCCGTGGAGGCTCTGCCAGGGCCCATCTTATCAGGGATTTAAACAGAAACTATGGGCCTAATTCCACTTCATTAGGCCATGACACTTCACAAGATGGGTCTATTCGTGCGCAGTGAAGCGAGCATTGGGGCTTAGGGTAGGATTTCATGTGATTTACCTTCCCCAGGTATGCTTTAGAACCCATCAGGTGTGTTTTGGAATACATGATCCAAGCCTACACACAAACCCACTGCCATTCCCTTTATAACAGCGTTTCACAGTATTTTAGCATTTCTATCATAGTCTTTACTTTGCATACCTATGCTTTACCATGCTTTCACTGTGATTTATTGCACTTTGCTGTGCTTTTACTGTGAGAAACTTTTATAAGGGTCATCATGAGGAAGGCATGCTGCTTGGATCTTATTGTTTTTTCAACAAGCACTAAAAACTAAAAAACCTGATATCATCGAAAACAGGTTACTGCAGGGGTGAGCAACCACAGCTAACCCAAGGGCAGCCTTCAGGAAAGTTGAATTCTTGGATTTGGATAATATATTTTCTATTGTAGACAAGAATGTCTGTTAAATTATCTCAATACAGTTGTTCTTGAACCCAATTTGTTTTACATTTTTTTAAAATCTAAAACATTACCTAATTAATCATCCTTGATACATATAACAGTGCAGATTTTTCAAAAGGGGATACAAACCAGCTAAAGCAGATTGCTCCGCTCAAAGAATGATTAAGAGGGAAGACGGTGCAGGACAAAAAGAGGGAAGCCAGTGCAGGACAAGAAGAGGGAAGCCAGTGCAGGGCAAGAAGAGGGAAACCAGTGCAGGACAAGAAGAGGGAAGCCAGTGCAGGGCAAGAAGAGAGAAGCCAGTGCAGGACAAGAAGAGGGAAGCCAGTGCAGGACAAGAAGAGGGAAACCAGTGCAGGACAAGAAGAGGGAAGCCAGTGCAGGGCAAGAAGAGGGAAGCCAGTGCAGGACAAGAAGAGGGAAGCCAGTGCAGGACAAGAAGAGGGAAGCTAGTGCAGGACAAGAAGAGAAAAGCCAGTGCAGGACAAGAAAAGGGAAGCTAGTGCAGGACAAGAAGAGGAAAGCCAGTGCAGGACAAGAAGAGGGAAGCCAGTGCAGGACAAGAAGAGAGAAGTCAGTGCAGGCCAAGAAGAGGGAAGCTAGTGCAGGCCAAGCCACAAAGCTTCTTTTCAGTAGGACGTTCGTCACCATAACCCGAATTGTGCTGAGCACAAGTATTTCTGCAGGATGTGGAGGAAACGTGAGCTTGCCTCAGTGAAGAGATTGTAGTCTCACACTCAAGCCAAGACAGTTACTCCATTAGCCTTAATAATGAGCCATATGGGTTGCATTAGCCAGCTGATATAAATATTAATGCTATGCCTGCGGCTTGGCCTTTGTAAAAAGCAAAACTGGTTTCAAAATAGCGGTATGTCAGTCGGATCCCAAGACAAAGCCTTTTTTCCCTTTCCAGATTGTTTAATGTTTTAATGCCTACAGTACACATTGCCACGCTGTACAGTATCTGCTGATCACAATACTTGCTCTTTCTTTTTCAGAGCCATGACATTCTTTAGCTATTCTGCTTGTGTTTTGTTTTTATTTCAGAGCATGTTGAATTGGAGGCTAAATCGCCTGGCAAACGACTCTGAAAACTTTGTGGTATTTGTGCAGTATCGGATGTTGTGCGCTCGGCTGAATTTGAGCTTGTGAAGTGGGTTTCGAAGGATTTGGCCACCTTGTTGTAGAGACGGAATGACTGTTTGACCCCTTTTTTATTTCCAGCCCTCCCATGCTGCGGTGCAGCTCAGTGCTTGCAGTTCTGGGATACAGTTACTGAGGCAGGGGTTCCAGCACTGAGGCACCAGAAAGCCTTTCCCAATTAGGTCAGACACTACAGTGCAGATCAGTGGAGCGGGCAGTGTTGTGAGATGCATGGCCATTACAGATTCTGCCCTCTATCAGTGAGATAAGAGGAGGCAAGATTAAAAGCTTTGTAACCATGAATGCAGATGAGCCTGGCTCTGTTGCACTGTGGTTAAGACTCTTGCTTGCACCCAGCCTCTGACCTGTTACATCTACAAATACACTATTACTTACAATGCTGGTATATAGTATTATTTTCCCATTTACTGGGATCATTTTTAGTGAAAGGAACTAATTAACTAATTGTAATAATCACCTATTCATTAAATAAAAATGTGATTAACTTTGTTTGAATGCACAATGTAGAAGGCATCTCGTCACAATAATTTAAAACAAGTAAATAAATAAAATCATCTTTTTTTTGTGAAATGAAAAAGATGGGAAATGAGTTCTGGTCTTCTTCTTGCAACTTCACTCAGAAGCACATGAACCTTAAATTGTCTTCTGGCCAATTTAGATATCTGCAAATTATTTCTGATTAAAAAATATAATGTTCTTGCAAAGCAGTCATTTAACTTTTTAATGACTGACACTGTGCGGTATACAGATTCTCTGTTATTCCTTAAATAATCACAAAGTACAGATAATTAGTTCATATGAGACTTTTTCGTTCAGTATGGGGTCATTTGAATTTCTAGAAAGGACAAGAAGTTGGATAATGGCAATCACCATAGCTGGTATTTATTAGAACATTCCTATTGTGTCCACACCGATGGGTTTAATGCTCAAGGTCACTCATCATAAAGCCGTTTTGAGTAATTGATACGAAGCGTGCTATCAGGCAATAACATTATATTACCCATTACCTCTGGGAGGCATTCATGCTAATAAGCTTTAGGGTTGTAAAGAAATGTCTCTGATCACTTCTCGGAAAAGAAAGCCTCTCTGAATGAAACCAGCCTGGCTTGGTAACTCTATCTGCAGTTTTGCACTTGCAATGCGCAGGAGGGTGATATGACTAGCTTGCTGGTGTGAGGAGGCTTGCTTTAACCCCATAGTCTCTGGAATCGAATCTTTCTCACAGCCTCTATGTGTCCCAGTCTGTGCAGACATCAGCTATCACCCATTTTCAATAATGCACACTGCAAACTGCAGACTGTGTGTACAGCAGCTTTGCACATTCATTACTGCATCAGCTGTCATCTGTTTCCAATAATGCACACTGCACACTGCACACTGGGTGTACAGCAGCTTTGCACATTTATTACTGCATCAGCTGTCATCCGGGTAGTTTAAACTGGTTAAAATAAAAACCCACGCAGATCAACAATAATCAAAAAGTAGTTTTACTGGGTTTTGGGGTTTTTTTTCTTGGTTGTGCTGAATAAAAAAAAAACAGTAAAGAAAGTTGGGTACATACTGTATGAAGATGTTTTACTACTTTACCATCTTTTAGTCTTTTACCATTGTAAATAATGATTGCAGGGATTTTGCTGTTTCCACATGTTTTTTCCAACCGTTACACGGATGTTTTTATGTACACATAGCAGCCCTCAGTCCAAACATGGAGTTTGGGGTATCCCATACTAAACAAGCCCTCTCCTCCAGCGCTGGGCTCCAGCCCACTCCCCATGGCAGCACTCCATGTCATGGAAGTCCTGTGTATCCAGTATCAGCACTGTGCTCCCACTCTGAACTGACCCATTGAGAGCAACAGGCAGACAGGCAGGCAGGCAGGCAGGGCTGATAAGAGGCTGGATGAATTGCAGTCACTGTTCTCTGAACCCTGTCTGAAAGCTGTTGTTGAACTCCACTGAGCCCCCTTTATTCTCTGTGTGTGAGAAAGTGGTGGGTGAGGGCTGGGGGGCTGGCCCTGTCCTCCAGTGCACTCACAGGGTTTAATTAGCTGGATTAGACAGAGAGAGAGAGAGAGAGAGAGAGAGAGAGAGAGAGAGAGAGAGAGAGAGAGAGAGAGAGAGAGAGAGAGAGAGAGAGAGAGAGAGAGAGAGAGAGAGAGAGAGAGAGAGAGAGAGAGAGAGAGAGATCCTCAGAAAGATGGAGACGTGGGATGGTGGAGCATCCAACAAGGACTCAGAACAGGCTCAGTAAATAAAGAGGATTATTTACTCAACAAGGACTCCGGGTATTTTTCCATACAGAACAGCCTCAGTGACAGGTTTAATAGAAAGATGAAGCTTCGAGGGCTCTGGTGACAGGTTTAATAGAAAGATGAAGCTTCAAGGGCTCTGGCTGACAGGTTTAATAGAAAGATGAAGCTTCAAGGGCTCTGGCTGACAGGTTTAATAGAAAGATGAAGCTTCAAGGGCTCTGGCTGACAGGTTTAATAGAAAGATGAAGCTTCAAGGGCTCTGGCTGACAGGTTTAATAGAAAGATGAAGCTTCAAGGGCTCTGGCTGACAGGTTTAATAGAAAGATGAAGCTTCAAGGGCTCTGGCTGACAGGTTTAATAGAAAGATGAAGCTTCAAGGGCTCTGGCTGACAGGTTTAATAGAAAGATGAAGCTTCGAGGGCTCTGGCTGACAGGTTTAATAGAAAGATGAAGCTTCAAGGGCTCTGGCTGACAGGTTTAATAGAAAGATGAAGCTTCGAGGGCTCTGGCTGACAGGTTTAATAGAAAGATGAAGCTTCAAGGGCTCTGGCTGACAGGTTTAATAGAAAGATGAAGCTTCAAGGGCTCTGGCTGACAGGTTTAATAGAAAGATGAAGCTTCAAGGGCTCTGGCTGACAGGTTTAATAGAAAGATGAAGCTTCGAGGGCTCTGGCTGACAGGTTTAATAGAAAGATGAAGCTTCAAGGGCTCTGGCTGACAGGTTTAATAGAAAGATGAAGCTTCAAGGGCTCTGGCTGACAGGTTTAATAGAAAGATGAAGCTTCGAGGGCTCTGGCTGACAGGTTTAATAGAAAGATGAAGCTTCAAGGGCTCTGGTGACAGGTTTCTTTTGTAGGTTTCTTCTACAGTAGATGTGACCTGAATTAGCAGCACAGTGATGCTCTGAAAAGGTGAGATTTGTTTTTTATTTATTCGGTTAGTTCATTTGTCCGTTAGTTTGATTGTTATTTTCATTATTCATTTAGCCAAGAGAAGGACAATTATAAATTATATAATTTATCTATAACATTTAAGGCTCAATGATAAAATATGATAAAAACTGTATATAGTGATTGGTGTACACCATTTATAATAATATAACAATCAATAGACCAGAAATAAGATATGACAAAGTTATAAATAAGAGGTAACTCTTTACATTACTGTGTAATTACATGGTAGTTACTTAGTAATACATCTGGACTTACACATAATTACAATGTTATTATTAGGGGCTCTGGTGACAGGTTTAATAGAAAGATGAAGCTTCGAGGGCTCTGGCTGACAGGTTTAATAGAAAGATAGAAGCTTCAAAACCACTGGTGACTATTTTTTATTTTCTTACCAAAAGATGATAATTTCGAGGGCTCTGGCTGACAATTTAATACCTGCACCGACTGTAGCTTTCAAGGTCATTCAAAGCACTTAGATCAGAACACCATCCCTCTCAAAACTCTCAGGACTGTTCCAGAATAAACTGTGCTTGCTTAGATCAGAACACCATCCCTCTCAAAACTCTCAGGACTGTTCCAGAATAAACTGCTTGTTTAGATCAGAAAGACCGTCCTTCTCAGAACTCTCAGGACTGTTCCAGATTAACTGTGCTTGCTTAGATCAGAACACCGTCCTTCTCAGAACTCTCAGGACTGTTCCAGATTAACTGTGCTTGCTTAGACCAGAACACTGTCCTTCTCAGAAATCTCAGGACTGTTCCAGAATAAACTGTGCTTGCTTAGACCAGAACACCATCCTTCTCAGAACTCACAGGACTGTTCCAGAATAAACTGTGCTTGCTTAGATCAGACACCGTCCCTCTCAAAACTCTCAGGACTGTTCCAGAATAAACTGTGCTTGCTTAGATCAGAACACCATCCTTCTCAGAACTCTCAGGAATGTTCCAGAATAAACTGTGCTTGCTTAGATCAGAACACCATCCTTCTCAGAACTCTCAGGACTGTTCCAGAATAAACTGTGCTTGCTTAGATCAGAACACCATCCTTCTCAGAACTCTCAGGACTGTTCCAGAATAAACTGTGCTTGCTTAGATCAGAACACCATCCTTCTCAGAACTCTCAGGACTGTTCCAGAATAAACTGTGCTTGCTTAGATCAGAACACCATCCTTCAGAACTCTCAGGACTGTTCCAGAATAAACTGTGCTTGCTTAGATCAGAACACCATCCCTCTCAGAACTCTCAGGACTGTTCCAGAATAAACTGTGCTTGCTTAGATCAGAACACTGTCCTTCTCAGAAATCTCAGGACTGTTCCAGAATAAACTGTGCTTGCTTAGATCAGAACACCATCCTTCTCAGAACTCTCAGGACTGTTCCAGAATAAACTGTGCTTGCTTAGATCAGAACACCATCCCTCTCAGAACTCTCAGGACTGTTCCAGAATAAACTGTGCTTGCTTAGATCAGAACACCATCCTTCTCAGAACTCACAGGACTGTTCCAGAATAAACTGTGCTTGCTTTGATCAGAACACCATCCCTCTCAAAACTCTCAGGACTGTTCCAGAATAAACTGTGCTTGCTTAGATCAGAACACCATCCCTCTCAAAACTCTCCGGGCTGTTCCAGAATAAACTGTGCTTGCTTAGACCAGAACACCGTCCTTCTCAGAACTCTGAGGACTGTTCCAGAATAAACTGTGCTTGCTTAGATCAGAACACCATCCCTCTCAAAACTCTCAGGACTGTTCCAGAATAAACTGTGCTTGCTTAGATCAGAACACCATCCTTCTCAGAACTCTCAGGACTGTTCCAGAATAAACTGTGCTTGCTTAGATCAGAACACCATCCCTCTCAGAACTCTCAGGACTGTTCCAGAATAAACTGTGCTTGCTTAGATCAGAACACCATCCCTCTCAAAACTCTCAGGACTGTTCCAGAATAAACTGTGCTTGCTTAGATCAGAACACCGTCCCTCTCAGAACTCTCAGGACTGTTCCAGAATAAACTGTGCTTGCTTAGATCAGAACACCATCCCTCTCAGAACTCTCAGGACTGTTCCAGAATAAACTGTGCTTGCTTAGACCAGAACACCATCCCTCTCAAAACTCTCAGGACTGTTCCAGAATAAACTGTGCTTGCTTAGATCAGAACACCATCCCTCTCAAAACTCTCAGGACTGTTCCAGAATAAACTGTGCTTGCTTAGAAAGAACACGTCCAGAATAAACTGCTTGTTTAGATCAGACTTCTCAGAACTCTCAGGACTGTTCCAGAATAAACTGTGCTTGCTTAGATCAGAACACCGTCCCTCTCAAAACTCTCAGGACTGTTCCAGAATAAACTGTGCTTGCTTAGATCAGAACACCATCCTTCTCAGAACTCTCAGGACTGTTCCAGAATAAACTGTGCTTGCTTAGATCAGAACACCATCCTTCTCAGAACTCTCAGGACTGTTCCAGAATAAACTGTGCTTGCTTAGATCAGAACACCATCCCTCTCAAAACTCTCAGGACTGTTCCAGAATAAACTGTGCTTGCTTAGATCAGAACACCATCCCTCTCAAAACTCTCAGGACTGTTCCAGAATAAACTGTGCTTGCTTAGATCAGAACACCATCCCTCTCAAAACTCTCAGGACTGTTCCAGAATAAACTGTGCTTGCTTAGATCAGAACACCATCCCTCTCAAAACTCTCAGGACTGTTCCAGAATAAACTGTGCTTGCTTAGACCAGAACACCGTCCTTCTCAGAACTCTCAGGACTGTTCCAGAATAAACTGTGCTTGCTTAGATCAGAACAGCGCCTGTCATTCAGGAGTTCCACTAAACTAGATCAGAACACCATCCCTCTCAAAACTCTCAGGACTGTTCCAGAATAAACTGTGCTTGCTTAGATCAGAACACCGTCCTTCTCAGAACTCTCAGGACTGTTCCAGAATAAACTGTGCTTGCTTAGATCAGAACACCATCCTTCTCAGAACTCTCAGGACTGTTCCAGAATAAACTGTGCTTGCTTAGACCAGAACACCGTCCTTCTCAGAACTCTCAGGACTGTTCCAGAATAAACTGTGCTTGCTTAGATCAGAACACCATCCCTCTCAAAACTCTCAGGACTGTTCCAGAATAAACTGTGCTTGCTTAGACCAGAACACCATCCTTCTCAGAACTCTCAGGACTGTTCCAGAATAAACTGTGCTTGCTTAGATCAGAACACCATCCCTCTCAAAACTCTCAGGACTGTTCCAGAATAAACTGTGCTTGCTTAGATCAGAACACCATCCCTCTCAAAACTCCCAGGACTGTTCCAGAATAAACTGTGCTTGTTTAGATCAGACATCGTCCCTCTCAAAACTCTCAGGACTGTTCCAGAATAAACTGTGCTTGCTTAGATCAGAACACCGTCCTTCTCAGAACTCTCAGGACTGTTCCAGAATAAACTGTGCTTGCTTAGACCAGAACACCATCCTTCTCAGAAATCTCAGGACTGTTCCAGAATAACTGTGCTTGCTTAGACCAGAACACCATCCTTCTCAGAACTCTCAGGACTGTTCCAGAATAAACTGTGCTTGCTTAGATCAGAACACCATCCTCTCAGAACTCTCAGGACTGTTCCAGAATAAACTGTGCTTGCTTAGACCAGAACACTGTCCCTCTCAAAACTCTCAGGACTGTTCCAGAATAAACTGTGCTTGCTTAGATCAGAACACCATCCCTCTCAAAACTCTCAGGACTGTTCCAGAATAAACTGTGCTTGCTTAGACCAGAACACCGTCCTTCTCAGAACTCTCAGGACTGTTCCAGAATAAACTGTGCTTGCTTAGATCAGAACACCATCCCTCTCAGAACTCTCAGGACTGTTCCAGAATAAACTGTGCTTGCTTAGATCAGAACACCATCCTCTCAGAACTCTCAGGACTGTTTCAGAATAAACTGTGCTTGCTTAGATCAGAACACCATCCCTCTCAGAACTCTCAGGACTGTTCCAGAATAAACTGTGCTTGCTTAGATCAGAACACCGTCCCTCTCAGAAATCTCAGGACTGTTCCAGAATAAACTGTGCTTGCTTAGATCAGAACACCGTCCCTCTCAGAACTCTCAGGACTGTTCCAGAATAAACTGTGCTTGCTTAGATCAGAACACCGTCCTTCTCAGAACTCTCAGGACTGTTCCAGAATAAACTGTGCTTGCTTAGATCAGAACACCGTCCCTCTCAAAACTCTCAGGACTGTTCCAGAATAAACTGTGCTTGCTTAGAACAGAACACCATCCCTCTCAGAACTCTCAGGACTGTTCCAGATTAACTGTGCTTGCTTAGATCAGAACACCGTCTACTCCTCAGAACTCTGAGGACTGTTCCAGAATAAACTGTGCTTGCTTAGACCAGAACACCATCCCTCTCAGAACTCTGAGGACTGTTCCAGAGTAGTTTTGCTTGGTAGTCACTACATGTCATTCTAGGCTGACCAAATCATTTTAAACATTGTCACTTGAGAATAAAGCACTTCTGCAGCTGCACCAAAAACACACCCACAAACACACACCAAAAATTACCAAACAGGCAACAACTGTTTAGTAAAGATACATCTTTAATGAAACTTAACCTCTTCACCCCATTCCACTCCACCAACTTCCATCCAGTGTGAACCTTCCTTCCTGTGCCTGATCCTATAAGCTGTATAGGGAGAATTGTGTGGAAGTCCAGCACAGCTGGTCTTGTAGATAGAAGAGAGAGAGAGGGGGAGAAAGGCAGAGAGAGAGAGAAAGGGGGAAGAGAGATGGGGAGAGAGAGATAAGAGAGAGAAGGGGAGAGAGGGAGAGAGAGACAAGGGAGAGAGAAGAAAGACTTTGACTTTTAAGATCCTTTATTTAAATATTCCAAATAAAATCCATTAAAATTCAAATAAAGGTAAAACACAACAAAAGTTAAGATTCCTACTGCCTGAGCAAAATTTAAAAAATCCTAAAATACATTGTGTTCTCCTTAAAAACAGATTTTAAACAAAATAAAAGGATCATAAAAAAAATCAATAAAAAGACTGTGTTTTTTTTTTTCCTGTTAAAAACAGATTAAAGCCAAAATAAAAAAAACACTGTAAAAAAATTATTAAATAAAATTAGAACAAAAACTGGAGCTCCCCCTCCTCAGCACACAAGGTGTCTCCCACACACCACCTCTCCTGAAAGTCCTCCAGGTTACTGACCAGTTTAAAATACTCAAACTCTACTCTGATCTGGCTGACCACGAGCACCCTGAACTGAACCACTAAACTGGTCAGTCCAGAACCAGAGAGTTGATTTTTCCTTGTCTTTAAAATAGCCAGTTTTGCCTGTCCAATTAAAAAATTAATAAGAACACACCTGTTTTTCATTTTAAAACTGTATAGAACCCCAAAAATAAAAAGCTCCTTAATAAAAACGACCCCTAAATTATTCAGGATTCCCTGCAGTAAATTAAAAATGGCCGCAGCCTCTCACACTCACTGTAGGCATGAAAGAGAGTTTCCTCTGCTGAGCAAAAAGCGCACTGCTCACTGATGCTGGGGTCCACTCTATGGAGAAACCTGCCTGTGGACACAATGCAGTGTAGAATCTTCCACTGCAGGTCCCCCACTCTCTTGGCGAGAGGCGACTTGTACAGCACCCTCCACACCGGCCTGTGCCCCTCCTCTTCAGCCAAGTAAGCTCGCCACTTAGAGTCTACCAAACCCCTTAGCCTATTATACTCTGGCTTTAACACACAATTTGTATGTATGTTTTCCATTCATTGTGTGAAAGATAATTTCCTCCACATTCTGCAATTTAAGCAAAGTCCCTCCATTCTCTCCACCGCCCTCACCTTCCTCACCTACTGCTGGTGACACGATCATCCCTGGAAATAAGGAAAGCTGTCTCTGCTCTGTGCCTCTGGACAACTCCTCCCTCAGGACTGCCTTGAGCCGCGGGGAGAGGCAGCCCCTCAACTCACCCATCAGTCTTTCTGCAAGCCTCTCTGAGTGCCAGCCTAGCTGTGCAGTTAGCTGGGAGGCAGTTAGCCAGCAGGAGAGCTCAAGGTTTAACAGGTGGACCATCCTGGTTACACCTGCTTTTAAAAAACTGGCACAGAGCGTCATCGACTGGAGGAACTTAACTGGAAAGAGTGGATTAAAAAATAGGGGCTCCTCAAACAGGTCCTGCCCTGTCAAGGACTCCACATCCCTTTCCACCCTCACCAGCTGCCAGGCTTTTAAAATACTTTGATAAAAAGGAGGAAGTCCTGCTTTACTAAAACTGGTGTTCTCAATTAAAAACAGGTGTTTTCCTAACCCCAGCACCCCAAATCTATTGAGAAGGAAACAGGCCAGCCTCTTCCAATGAGCCTCCTCCTCAGTGTACAGGAGTCTCTGAACCGCCTGCAGTCTGAAGGCTGCCACCCTGCTGGCAATGCTGACTAGCCCCTGCCCCCCCTCATCACTAGGGAGGTAGAGGACTGCCGGCCTCAAACTGTGTCTCCCGCTCCAAAAGAACTCCAGCAACACTCTCTGGATCTCCTTCACCAGGCCCTGGGGTGGGTCCAGGCATACCAGCTTGTGCCACAAGCTAGAGGCCACCAGATTATTAATAACAAGCACCCGGCCCTTGAAGGACAGTTGAGCCAGCAGTCCCTTCCACCTCTGCAGCCGCCCCCTCACCCTGTCCAACAAACCCTCCCAGTTCTTTTTCATGTAGTTTTCTGTTCCGAGGTGCACCCCCAACACTTTAATACCTGTTCTGTTCCATTTCAGCCCCTCAGGCAGGAAAGGAGGGGTGCCCTCATCCCAGCTGCCTGACAGGAAGGTGTCACATTTTGCCCAGTTTACTCTGGCAGAAGATGCTCTCTGGAACTCATTTAGAGTCTGCTGCAGCGCTTGGACATCTGCATCCCCCCTCACAAACACAGTCACATCGTCTGCGTAGGCAGACACCTTCACTGTGGCAGAGGAGGGTGTGGAGGGCGAGGAGGGCACTGTCCATCCAGCTAGCCTGACCCTCAGCAGGTGCAGCAGAGGCTCTATAACCAGTGAATACAGCATACCAGACAGGGCACAGCCCTGCCTTATACCCCTGCACACTGGGAAGGGCTGACTCAGCCCATTGTTGATCTTTAAAATACTAAAAATGTTGGAATATAAAAGCCGAATATAAGAAATAAAACCAGGACCGAACCCGAAGGCTTCCAGTGTATGAAAGAGGTAGGTGTGGTCGACTCTGTCGAAAGCCTTCTCTTGATCCAGGGAGACCATTCCTACATTAAAATCACAAATATCACTTACAGTTAAAAAATCTCGAATAAAAAACAAGTTATCAAAAATAGAGCGACCCGGTATACAATATGTTTGATCCATATGTATTACAGTTCCAATAACACTTTTTAATCTATTAGCGATTGTTTTGGATAAAATCTTTAAATCAGAACATAAAATTGACACAGGTCTCCAATTCTTAAGCTGGCAAAGGTCTCCCTTCTTGGGCAGCAGTGTAACCACTGCCCTACGGCAGCTAAGAGGCAGTTCCTTGTGGCTGAGGCTCTCTCTCAGAACCTGGAGCAAATCCTCCCCCATTATATCCCAGAAATTATTATAAAATTCTGCTGGCAGTCCATCGATCCCGGGAACCTTTCCGCTGGAGAGCTGCTTGACAGCGGCGGTCATCTCCTGGTGGGTCAGCGGTGCGTCCAGCTGAATCTGCTCCTTCTCACTGAGGCTGGGTAACCCCTGGAGCAGCCGCTCAGTGTCCTCTATGTTGCACAGTTCTTTATTATAAAGTTCCTTGTAAAAACGCACCGCCTCTCTGCTGATTTCCTCCCGGGTGTGCAGTTCTTTCCCACCAGGAGTCCTGATACAACACAGCTGTCTACTGTCCGCTCTCTTCCTCTCCAGGTTGAAGAAGAAACTAGTGGGGGCATCCATGTCTCTCAACTCCATGAATCTGGAACGCACAATCGCCCCCTTCACTCTTTCCTTCAGCAAGCTCCCCAGCGCGATTTTCTGCTCTTTTAGGTTCTCCAGGGTCTGTTCTTTAAATTCTGAATTTAAACTTTCCTCTAGGAGGAGGATTTTGGACTCCAGTTCTCTCACGGCTGTGTTCAGTGACCTGGTTGCATTTATAGTATATTGTTGACAAAAACATTTAATTTGTATTTTGCCAATGTCCCACCACTGTCTTAAATCTTTATATTGTGCTTTTTCTTTTTTCCAAATTATCCAAAAAAGTTTGAATTGTTGCTTAAATTTTACATCTTGTAATAATTTTACATTGAAATGCCAGTAAGATGCTCTGTGGGGTTCTGATTGAATTATTACTGTAATTAATAGACAGTGGTGGTCAGAGAGACTACTGGGGATGATTCTTGCTTTGATAAATTTATTTAAATCGTTTTTAGAAGTATAAAACCGGTCTAGTCTTGCTCTATATACACAGTCTGTGTGATACTGAGACCAGGTGTATTGTCTTGAACTGGGGTGCAGGCATCTCCATATGTCAACCAGGTCACTGGACTCTAATAATGCAGCCAACTCTCTGGAGGACTGAGGATGTGGTTCATCATTATTTCTATCAATATTAAAATTAACAGTACAATTAAAATCTCCTCCTACTACCACCACATCATTATTATTAATATTAAAAAGAGCTTGCTTTAATTTCTTAAAAAATAAAATTCGTTCCCCCCCTCTATTGGGGCATAAATATTAATAAAAACATACACTGTACTGCCCAGCCTAGCTCTTACTTTTAAAATCCTCCCTTTCTCGATTTCATCCATATCTAGTAAAACTGCCCCCAGGCTGGGTTTAAAAAGCACGGCTACTCCTGCACTAATACTAGCGCCGTGACTCATCACGCACAGCCCCTTCCACTGTTTCCTGCAGAAACACCACCCCCGCCTGCTTCTGCTCTAAAAACTCGACTAGCTGCGCCCTCTTAAAAGACTGTCTGCAGCCGTTTAGATTAAAAGAAATAAAAACGCACCTTTCCATCATAGCTAAAAAAACTAACATACTAAAACAAGTAATAAAAGAAGTTTCATAAAACACAGCCATTTTTAAACAAGAGATTTTGAACCACTTTTAAGATCCTTTTTAATTTTCTGAACAATTTTTTTTTTTTAATCTATAACGTTTTGGCTGATCAAATTCTTCTATTGTGGCTTTCCTTGTTATAATGTGAGCGGAGTGGAGAAATAACCTTAGATCAGGGAAAAAACTCTCTATTTCTACACCCCTTTTCCCTTTTGTTTCTATCATAAAATCATTTACCTGCTCAATCGTGTATAACTTTTTCTTACTGACGGGTTGGCTATTAGGGATGTCTGAGATATAGACCTCCCCCTCTATCTCATCCGCGCTGTCCTCTCGCTCGCCCCCGAGAATCCGCTCTTCCGCAGCTCCCTCCGACTCCTCGACACCGGTCTCTGCCACAGCCGTCACTATTTCAGGCGGCTGAGATTCAGCTAGCGGAGAGTCTTGCACCGCGCCCGGCTCACCCTGCGCTGTGCTCTCTTCCTCCGCGTTGGGAAGGACTGACGCCCTGCCTGGAGCCCGCAGTCTCCCTGTCTGCACGGGTTCGGAGTTCTGCACTGGCTGCGCTCTGCCATCCGGCAGTTCTGCAGCCTTCCGTTGAAATCGTGTCTTTTTCGCTACTACCTTGAATGATTCTTCACCATTCTCAGTAGTAGCGGTATTATCCTCCGAACCCGTCAGTGACAGGCTGCGGCTGGGTCTCTTTGTGCGAGGCCGTGGTGTTGGTGGTTCTGCTACGGTTTCCTTCTGGATCGCCCCCTCCTCGGTCAGCACGGGCTCGCTCTGCGGCTGCGGTGCAGGAGCCGACTCTTCCTCCCGCTCACCCCCATCACCCCCGACTTCCTCCCCGCCAGCATCGCCCTGATCCTGCCCTGTCTCCGCTCTAGCCCCATTTCTCGGGCAGGCTTTCCTCTGGTGTCCCTGTTCTCCACAGTAAAAACACCTCATCGTTTCGGAACTGACGAACACCACACAACTCATCCCTTCCACGTTAAAATTCCAGGCAACATTAATGACTTGATTAGGATCATTTAGTAAGAAAAAGGCCTGCCTTCTAAACGACATGACGTGCCTAACACTGTTATTTTTGCACCCCAGCAGGATTCCCTTAAACGTGGACACCAGTTTACCAAAACGAGCTAAATTCTTTTCTAATTGCTCATTTTTTAAAAACGGAGGCACATTAGCTTATGTACCAGAGACACCTCCACTAAAAATATTACCAGCGCTTTATTCATTCTTGACGCCGACATAATATTCTCAAACCCCACCACCTCTCCTACTGCCAGCAGGCACTCCTCCACCGAAACCCCGGGGTCAGGCAGGCAACGGACCCCGTGTCGGCGGGTGAGAGCCCCCAGCCCTCCTGAACGAGACCCCATAACGGGATCTCCAAACACACACCACCACCCACAAACAAACAAACACACACACACACACACACCACTAACCTACGAACAAACAAACACCCAAAAAGAACAACTAAGTAACTATCAAAATAAATAAATAAATAAATAAATAAATAAATAAATAACATTTTAAATTTCCCGGTCCTACCGCACCGGCGTTCCACCTCTCTGCGAGCCCTTCCCACAATCCTCCACGAGAGAGAGAGAGAGAGAGAGAGAGACAGGGAGAGAGAGTGGGAGAGAGGGAGAGAGAGAGACAGGGAGAGAGAGAGAAAGTGAGAGAGGGGGAAGGGGAAAAGAGAGAGGGAGAATGGGCAAAATGGAATGTCTCTTCAAAAGCATGCTTGGCAACACAGGAGGATTCATTACATGACATATTTACTAAGTGTGTTCAGCAAACTTCAGCTGATGGGTTTCCAAATGAAAACCAAATAAAAGTGCTGCTTTAGAATAACAGAGCAGTGTCTATGAGGCTAATTTCACCAAAGGAGTTTGTGTTCGTTTTAAAGATTTTATGACTTTCAGTGTTTAGATGAAATCAGAATTAATGTGCAGCTGTGGATTCACTGGGCTAAGTAGGCTGATAACGAAAAAGGCTTATAAGGGTTTGCATTGATGTCTCATGAAATTCATTAGCATAGCTGTGGTTTCAGGCAATACAGGCTGGGAACAAATATAAAGAAATGTAATAGCTCTGCAAGAATCTCTTCTAAACATATACAGATTAGGATATGGTACAGGACTGCTTAACTTCATTACCAGAGTATGAGTTACCAGGTTTCACTGAAAGCGATCCATTTAGCTTTAAATGTAGTTTCCCATAGTTTAAAAACTATGCCACCTGGGCTATGTATTCCTCAAAGGTTGGGTCTGTATGTAGGGAACAGGGTTTTATTTTGTTATTTAGTTGTCCCAGATGATTATTTAAATGATCGTTTAACAAAATTAATGTTAACAGTGATCTCTGCACCATGACATGGTAACACTGCGACCTTTGAACCTTCAGTGGCAGAGCCAGGGGGTGGGGGTGGGGGGTCAAAGGGCATGAGACAGAATAATCGATTCAAGAGGACAGCTCTACAGGAGGCAACGGCAGAGTTCAGTTAAAAATGGTAGGGGGGGGGGGCTACCGCTAGAGAAGCATAAACAAGAGCCAGCAGTTAATATCAAGCTGCCTTATCTGCCTTAACCAACTAAGCCTAAAACATCCTTTGCAGCTGACAAAACAAGAAATGCCTGGCTTGCCATGGAGTTTGTTGATCAGAGGTCCCAGTTACACTATGCAGTGGCCCACCACTGGCCTGGTTCTGTCAGCCCTCAGTGAAACCTGGTGACCTTTCCTGAACACGTATGGATCTCATTAACTTGGAGAGCTCAGAAAGCTGGCCCACTGCTTTACGTTACTTATACTGGAATGCTGTTGATTTACAGAGACTAAGCCTAATGAATGTGTTGGAGTCACCAATGGGTTCTGCATGCAAAGAAATGCTATAGATTCCCAAGAGAAACATGCTGAAGGAATACACGAGTGAAGCAAAGTAGTTTTAGGTGCATCTCATTGTATGATCATTGGGTCTATAGTCTACAATTTAATGAAGAGCTTGCAAAATCCATATTCGCTCTTCATTTCCCCCAGATGACTGGATGGGAACATGCATTCTTGGAAAGAACATGTTAAATCTCAATCGATTAATCTTGTGTAAATACACTCCATGACATGACATTTCAAATGCCGACAGCTTGCTTTTTATCTGCCTTCAGTTAAAGCTTTTGCACACGACCACTGCACAGCAGGGTTGAGTCTCCCTTGATGTTTCCTTAACCTTCACCCTGCAATACCTAGTTACAAAAACCAGCTGGCCTTGCCCTGAGGTCCAGCAAGGATATAATTTTCAACATGCCATGCAGCAATTTAAAAATGTCAATGGGTCAACCCCTTATAAAAGTTTACCATTATAAAAGCATAGTGAAAGCATGGTCAAGCATAGGTAAGCATTGCAAGGACTAGCGAGGTATGGTAAAGCATATTAAAAAAGCATGGCAGACCAGGATAAACTATAATAAATGCATAGCATAAGCATGGGAAAACTGCACAGATATTTCATAATGGAAAGTTTCCCTTCATTCCTCATCCTACCAGTGATCTAGTGAAAACCTGTGATACATACCACTTCCCTCCTTGTCAATGCCAGCTATATACAGATCTAGCCAAAGATGATCACTTAGACTTTTAGGACTGAGACATAAAAATACATATATATATATATATGAACAGAATTTATATCTCTTATTTAACATCATGTAATCAAAGAAAGTAGAAAATTATACTGTAGAAGTCTACCAGAAGCCATATTAATATTACAGTATTTCATGTTGGATTTTGAAATGTCATATTGGTCAGTGTTTTGCTAAGTAGATGGAAAACTACAAAGTCGTATTTGTAATTTAATATGTTAACGTAACATTATTCTGCAGGTTTCATTCGACTTTATGAAGCAAAATTAGTTAGTTCTACAGGGTGATGCAAAACACTACATTTCTCTTTGAAAAAATCAGAACACAATCTGTTTTATGCAATTTGATACATTACATTTAGACTTAACTTTTTTGGTTAATAAAATTAAAGTAGCTTAAATATAGTAAAAGGAAAAAATTAACATAATAGGTAGATGCCAGTTAAAATGTTCCAAAAATTATACAGTAGCCAAGCACTTCTTAATGGGTTAAGATGAAGCATAATTCCTGCTGAGATTGTAAAATGCAATACCGCTGACATCAATAAAATGCTAGTGGCCTACTTTTCATGCACAAGAAAAGAAGATGATCATATAATCTTTGACACAAAGCATTAGCAGGTTGGAACTCGCCTCTCCCTGCACTTGCAGGTCAGAATCTTCAATATCAACCCCTGAAAGTTTGCTGATTGAACATCTAATCAGAGGTTCCTACTCTCATTGTAAAAACAATCATTAGTACATTCCTGACGTTCCTTAAGGACTCTGTGCTTTTTTATTTTATTTAACTGCATACGTAACTAATTGTGCCGGCTGCTATCCTGGTAGGGCCCCCCTTGAAATTTGATCGAGACTTCAAGAGTTCTTATCCTGGTTAAAATAAATACATTCAATTGAACTGAAATCAGCTAAACAAGCAGAGATAAGGAAAGCTCATATATGTTAATGAAACCCCTTAGTGTCTGATAGTGCTGAACTCTCTGGAGTCTCTCTTTACTTAGCCATTCCCTGGCTGCTCAAAACATGCATCCTGCAGAAGACAGAGACACATGGTTTGATCTAGTGTAATGATAAGCAGCTGTCTCTAAACCACTGGCAGCCCCTTCTCTTTGAGCCTTGTCCCGGAGGGAACCTGCTCTTCCCAGCCAACACTTGGCTTTAATAAATAGTGCTCAGCCTAATACATGTGGAACTAGGACACAACACTGAGTACAGTGTGTAGCTGGTTTAGTGTGTATGCTGCCCCTATGGATTCTCAACCCTGTCGTTAAAAACTCGATAAGTATGAATGCAGAAGGGCTAGGCTCAGGTTAAGAAGCACAGGTTTTTAAGTTTCAATCTATAGCTTTATCTACCTTGTACCATATATACATTTTGTGTGTAGGGAACATGAAGCCACTTTTTCAGGAACAGTGGCTTGAAACCTTGTTCCAGGAGACCTAGTGTGAGGCAACTTTGCTGTATCAAACCCGAAATCTCCCTTGGTGTGTCTGCAGTAGTCTGAAACCTAGTCTCCTGAAACCAAGTTCCAAGCCACACAGTGGCTTCGTGTTGCCTCAGCTTTAGACTCACTCACAAGGCATGGTCTACCAGAACATTGAAATGGGCCTGGTTCACATTGCAGTTGGCTTCTGGAATGTGGGGCTTGTGATATATGAAGATCCCTAATAAAAGGAGAACTAAAAACTAAAAACTAAAGGAACAAAAAGATCTTCAGCACAGAGTTAAGGGTACCAGTGACAATGTTGCTTGCTAATTAGAGGTAACACACTGGATTTGAAAGCCTTAGATATCAATACAAACCACTCTGAAGTGCTGGCCACATGCTTCAGATGCTGCAGGCATTGTGTAATCATCTGGATCTGAAAGAACTGTACTGTTCTTATCATTGCAATAATACATCGAAATAATTAAGCCAGATACAGAAATAGAGATACAGTACAGCTAGAGTTGCCTAAGAGAAAGAAAAGTCAAGGGGCAAATATCACTGGGGGCCAAATACAAACAGCAAGCTTTTAGAGGCATCCAAAAGCTCAACGCAGTGTATTGTATACCCTGTCAGCCAAAGTAGTTAATGTGCAGTTTGAAACAGTGTACAAAGCACAGCTCCAAACAGCTGCTCCTGTTACATGTGCTGACTGAGGTCTTCAACGAGTCAGGGAGGGGAGGGAGTGTATAGGGGCTCCTCACCACTGGACTCCTGGACAGGAGAGGACGGCTCTCAAGAAAATGAGGGATTAAGAGTTCTGCCGAGGGAGCGATGAATGGAATGAAGTTTTGAACTTTAATCGGTTTGTTTGTGACGCCATTTGGGATTATAAACAGATTTTTTAATTCTTTGTTTTTTAAATTCTGAAATAAAATACTGATGAAAAAAAGCCCTTCCCAACACTAGAGCTATGGGCATGAGTGATTAAGTTACCCACATTGGGTTTGTTCCACCTACAGTAGGATTCATTACCTCCCTTTCAGGAGATGCACTTTTCTCATGTCCTCTTTGCAGGTTTTGGAATCAGGTAAAAATAAAAGAGAGGAACGGTTTAGTTTTCCCTTCCACACGCTCCTTCAGTTCCTGCTCTACAAAGACCTATCAAAACAGCTGGCAGTGGGGAGGGGAGGGGTGTCAGGGACTATTGGGCCAAACAGAAGCAAGCTGATGTATTTTTATAAGCTGATATATCCGTGCAGTATTGAAAAGAAGGTATAGGTTTTTCAAGCAATGTGGAAAATCTGAGTTGGACGATGAAAAGAAGCAGTCTTCTAGAACATATCCAGCATGCCCTTGTCTGCCAGCTTCACTGTTTATTTTCTTCTTAAGAAGTGATTTCCAGATCAGTCTTAAAATGTACTTGTTTACCCCTTTGCCAAATTGGAAAGTTGCTTTGCAGATGTAATCCACGTACTGATGAGGACTGAAGATGAATGAGATCAAGCTGATCTCTTGTTTATTTCACCTCTTCAGTTGTTCCAAAAAAAAAAAAAAAAACTTTTCTTACGGATTTCCCAGCAATGTATACTATTGTACAGTAACGGTCAGATTCCTCAAGTATAGCTGGTAACACTTTATAGTAAGTGTTTTGTAATTGTATATTTATATAGTAGTTACTTAGTAAATACATGTGTACTTACACATAATTACAATGTTATTATGCATACTTAATGTGTAAATCTTTTTGCATGGTATAAGCCTAACCTGAACCTCACCCTAACTCTTACTCTAAACCTAACCCTAACCCTAAACCTTTTCTGATACAGTTGTGTGCTTACATATACTGTGCAGAAATATTTACACGTTAAGTACATTATAACATGTGTCTGAGTGATTAGTCACTGGAATATCTAAACTTGAATACAATGCAGTTTACATAAAGCCCATTAACACAACAGCATGCCAGGCCCGTCTTTGTTTTTGAAAGTGATGCTGGAAGGTGATAGGCACACAGAAACACTTGCACTCACCTAAACCAATCACTCTCAGGGTTTCATTCTACCCAGCCATTCAAAAGTCAATGCTGTGAAGGAAGCAGCTCCTTCATCAAGACAATATAGCACATGACTTATTTGGCAAACTCTCCAGTGGTTTAATGCTTCTTAATCTGTGGTCTTCCTTGGTGTGTGACTGTAGAAGGATGTGAGGACAGATACTCAGAGAAAGGGCTCAGGGACTGTAGGGAAGGAGATTATCTGTGCTGTGGCAGGCATTTCCACGGCTTTCCTTCTGTGCAAAGCAGGGCCCTACACTCCCACACTGAACCCAGCCCAGCAGCACTGCCTCCCTTCTCTCCGCTCTCTCCATAGGGTCCAGCTTCCAGCTAGCCTGGTTCAGTGGGGAGTGTTAGCCTCCCCTTGTGAATCCAGGAATGTCCTTATGAAAGATGTCTCTGGGGTTGGGTACCATTGCAGCCAGGGGACGTGAGATGAGCTCTGGGGGGTCTCACACCAGCAGCTCTGAGTGGTCATGTCACTTACAGCAGTGATGCACAGCAAGGCCCATTCTAGCCCAGGTATTTGTTTCAACTCTTATTGAAGACATACAATGCAATGGTGATACATTTTTCTGGCCAAGAATTCTCGTTGTGCATGATAAACAGCCTTTAACGATTGCGTTTTAAAACAAATGCCCGCAAAAATTATATGAATTCTAATAGATTATTCATCTGGTGTTCCACCTGGATTCATTTTGCAATTTTATAAGTGTGATTTTCAGGACTAGAATCATTACAGAATGTATTATTTAGATGTTATTATTATGAAGCCCAGTGAAAATTCATATGAATTTCCAACAATTATTTCTTACTGCTTTAACCTTCAGCAAAATCCAAATTAGCTTCATACCCTTATATTATTGGAGATTTTCAGATTGTACCAATTTAAAGGAGGGCTATAAGACATGTGTGGAATGTTGAGTGTATAGCAACGTGACTACATTATGAACCCCAGTGAGTCAGAGTACTATACTGCGAGCTGCAATAGTAAATAAACAACAGCACCCTGTGAGCCAGACATACAGCAGGCTATTTAAAAAAAGGAGTTCAACTGAAGAAATGTTAAGTGTCTGAACTATCCAGGGTCCTTGAATTAGAAGAGTAAATGGAGCAGATGGGCTCCTTTGCTCGTGGAGCTGTAAATTGCCTCCACAAGTCCGGGATTAGTTACAGCATCCTCGCTATGCGGTCCGGGGCGCGTTGGGCTCAAGCAAGAACAAGGTTGTGTAAATATAGCAGCACAGACATAGGAAAAGAGATGGTAAAAGACGTCATCCAGAGGACACCAGAGGCTGCTAATAGCCAAACCGACTCTCAGCTTGTCTTCCTATATTTACACTGTCGGATATGTTTACAGTGGGAGATGGGGGTGCAGAGGGTAGGGGAGGCAGGGGGCATACAAATTGTTCTAGTATTCTAGACAGTTTCAAGCTGTGAGCTGAACAATATTACTTTTTGTATTTATGCATTTATTTTTAAATAAGTGCATAATGAACGTAGCATTCGCCCATGGTGTCCATATCTCTCTCTCTCTCTCTCTCTCTCTCTCTCTCTCTCTCTCTCTCTCTCTCTATCTCTCTCTCTCCTATATATATATATATATATATATATATATATATATATATATATATATATATATATATATAAAGGCTAAAATAAAAGGCTAAAGTCGATGCAGAGCACACAAGGCACGGGCCTCAGTTAAAATCATTGTAATAATGATTTATTTATGCGTTGCTTTGCCACAAAAATAAAATGTATTTCATCCCTTGTTATGTGCATACATTAATACACTATTAGTACTTTAGTAGGCTACTCCTTCTTGAAAAAGGAACGCATCAATGCAATGATAACTTGTTCAGTTTCAGCTTATTGGCAGTCCTAAAAGCACAGCATCTCCCAAACCATGATGGGACAAAGAAGATAGTGAGCCCTTACCCAAGCACGGGCCATGCCTCTGAATTCAAATACGTCTTGATGCATGCTCTACCGTGTGGTAGATGATCTTGACTTTCGTTAGCGTCCTCTCCTACGGTCGGGATGCATAACTGCAGTCACGGTCATCCTCCATACGGTAAAGCCAACATCGACAGGCTCTATCACCTAATTAGCAACTTAAGGCCAAACTTACAAGGCCCTATTCTACTGCCTGTGCACAGCTGTGGCCAAAAGCTTTGCATCAGCCTATAGGGTTAACTTGTTTTGCTTCATAAAGTCGATCAAAACCTGTTAAATAATGTCACATTAACATATTGAATTACATACTGCTTTTTAACAGAAAACTGACAAAAAAATGTGACATTTCAAAATCTAACATGAAATACTGTACTACTATTATGACTTCTGGTAGATATAATTTTGTAGTTTATTTGATTACATGATGTTAAATAAAGTATATAAGTTATGTTCATACAGTTTTTTGTTTTTTTTTGTAAGTATGTTTCAGTTCTAAAATTCAAGGTGATGCTAAACTTTTGTCCAGTGCTGTAACAGGGTGGAGGCTGAACCAGAGAACCTGCACAACACAAGCACGTGTTTTAACCATGATGCAAAAGAGAAGCATATTAAAAAACATTGCCAAGCATGGGAAAACTGCAAAATTCCTGTGTAAAATTACAGTGGAAAACTTTTATAAGGGGTCTGGGGGCATGTTCAGCCTGACACTTTTATAAGGGGTCTGGGGGCATGTTGAGCCTGACACTTTTATAAGGGGGTCTGGGGGCATGTTGAGCCTGACACTTTTATAAGGGGGTCTGGGGGCATGTTGAGCCTGACACTTTTATAAGGGGGCTGGGGGGCATGTTGAGTCTGACACTTTTATAAAGGGGGTGGGGGGCATGTTGAGTCTGACACTTTTATAAGGGGGGTGGGGGGCATGTTGAGTCTGACACTTTTATAAGGGGGGCTGGGGGGCATGTTGAGTCTGACACTTTTATAAGGGGGGTGGGGGGCATGTTGAGTCTGACACTTTTATAAGGGGGGTGGGGGGCATGTTGAGTCTGACACTTTTATAAGGGGGGTGGGGGGCATGTTGAGTCTGACACTTTTATAAGGGGGCTGGGGGGCATGTTGAGTCTGACACTTTTATAAAGGGGGTGGGGGGCATGTTGAGTCTGACACTTTTATAAAGGGGGTGGGGGGCATGTTGAGTCTGACACTTTTATAAAGGGGGTGGGGGGCATGTTGAGTCTGACACTTTTATAAAGGGGGTGGGGGGCATGTTGAGTCTGACACTTTTATAAAGGGGGTGGGGGGCATGTTGAGTCTGACACTTTTATAAAGGGGGTGGGGGGCATGTTGAGTCTGACACTTTTATAAAGGGGGTGGGGGGCATGTTGAGTCTGACACTTTTATAAAGGGGGTGGGGGGCATGTTGAGTCTGACACTTTTATAAAGGGGGTGGGGGGCATGTTGAGTCTGACACTTTTATAAGGGGGCTGGGGGGCATGTTGAGTCTGACACTTTTATAAGGTGGGACAGGGGCATGTTAAGTCTGATATCATCCCCCTGTTCTTTTCTTTACTCTTTCTCAGGTAATCCTCCTAAAGCAGCAGCCTGTGTTTACTGAGACATACAGATTCAGCTACTGTTAGTTTTTTCTTTATTTAATATGTGATACGTGGCATGAAAAACTAATTAACTGCAGGAGAAAGCAAAATATATACAGTATACTGTACGTATGTCACTTTTAAAACCACCAGCACCAAGTTCTTCAGGTAGATTTAGGGAGTATCCACATTACCATTAATGCTGTTTATTTGAACTGTAACCCTGGTGTCATATTTAATGTATTATTAAACACAGACATCTGGGATCAATATGCATGCTCCATTCCAAATGCAATGCAAGATAATAAATGTAACGTAACAGAAAACATCAAAAGCTGAACTTGCTTTTTTCCCTAGTCGATAAACCTTGGCTCAATTGGTTCTTAAGGTGTAGTAATATTGGATAATTGTCACCCCTCCTTGCTCCCCCAGCAGTAATTGAATTAAGCAATAGCAAATACGGAACCAGGACCCTTGTTAAAGGAACCTCTTCTGGTAGAAGAATGCCACCCTGCCCTCATTAATGTAATCAGTTCCAGTGCGCCAGGGCAAACCCATCAGCCTCTCCTCCCCAGAGCCTTCGTCAAGCGATCCGCAGTCAGTACATTCTCACAGCCATATGGAACACGAAGTGTTGCTCCATCAATTACAATGCTTTCTGGAGAAGATTAGGAATCCGAGCAAGAGGCAGGGCGTTTAATTCTCCCATCTGTTGCAGCTCCAGGGTCAAGGATGTTTGAATTGAGACATTCTCAATTATCTCCCGCTTCAGTGCATGCAGTCTCAATCAGCATTACCACATGTTATGGGTTAGGCCTGACCCTTGCTGACTTTCTTTTAGATTCTTCAGGTCCTCCTTGAATAGTGTAGAAGGACCTCAGGGGATTGCTCTAAATTATATTAAGTATGGTGACTAACTATACCCAAACATAAATACATTAATAATAATAACAACTTGGTCTGAAAAACCTTCTATCCACAATGAGCAAATATGACCATTTTCTGAGCAAAAAAGTATATTTCGGCTCCAGTCGCCAGGACTGTAGTGTTGTAATAAGAAATGGGTTTCCCTTTATTCCCAGCTTTCATTTAAAATCATGGGCATGGCTTATGGTGGAAATTGAGTTCCAGAACTGACTCTGTTTAAACCCATGTTCCATTTGCTGTTTTATGGCATTTTTGTATTAATGACAACATTAACTGCATAACAAACTAACACCTTGATACAATGAAAGACAGGGGCACAACGCAGCCTGTACCTGGCATGCTGCATGAAACCCAAGCATCTAGACCTGAGGGGAGGGATGAAACTGGAATGCTATGTTCTACCACACAAGGGCCATAAAATACATGGAAACAAGTGTGTGTTGGGGAAGACTTATCTAGTTGTTTCTCAATTATTGAATAATTGAGAAATGTATTCCCATGCCCATCCCCACCTATGTTCCATGTTCATTTATATTCATAAAATATTACCCAGTTTTTATTTATTTATTTATTTATTTATTTTAATTCTAGCCTTCAAACACTCTTGTAGAGTCGTGGATACACTGTTAGCCCTTTCCTGCAACCAGACACCCCCTTACTCACATGGCTGTATTACCCTCTGTACTTCCACGGCATTAATGGACAGTACATTATAACATCACCACTATTATGGTCCTGCATGACCACATCTAGGATAGAGACACCCAAGAGAGAGAGAGAGAGAGAGAGAGAGAGAAGAGAGAGAGAGAGAGAGAGAGAGAGAGAGAGAGAGAGAGAGAGAGAGAGAGAGAGAGAGAGAGAGAGAGAGAGAGAGAGAGAGAGAGAGAGAGAGAGAGAGAGAGAGAGAGAGAGAGAGAGACAGACAGGGAGTACCAAACTTGAACACAAACACATCCTTTCATGGGCTCCACTCTTCTGAAAGGCACAGTTGAAACTTTCTGTTGTCATAGCAGCTGCCCTCTTTATCTCTCTCTCTGATAGGCATGTGTAATAAACACAGACGGCATCAATCCCCTTCATCTCTGTGCAGTGCAGGACAGAGGATCCTCTGCAACACTGGCCCAAGCCCAGACCTCTCGCTGGGCATCTCTTTCTTCAAATCCCCCTTAACCTTTCGGACACCCAGGGCTCCTTTTTCATGAACACCATTGTTCATAGGTGAATTAACACCTGTGGTGTTACTTTACATTGAACAACATTTATTGTCAAGTCATTTAGTAACCTAAACAAAATCAAATGAAGGCTCTAAGGTTTCACATTAAATGTTCTATTGAAACTCAAGTTGTTAATATATTTATTTATGTATGTATTTATGTTGTGAGCAGCAACTGACCACTAAAGGTAAATATGTAAATATGTATGTATGTATGTATGTATGTATGTATGTATGTATGTATGTATGTATGTATGTATGTATGTATGTGTGTGTGTGTGTGTGTGTGTGTGTGTGTGTGTGTGTGTAACACACATTACCTACATATGTACATACATATGTAGTATACATACAATGTACGTACATACATATATTGTTTATGTATGTGTATGGTGTGTGTATGTGTGTGTGTGTATGTATGTATTCTGAGATTCCTAGAAACAATCATGGTTTCAACTAGAAAGACATGTGAAGTTTTCATAATCCCTTAAAATTGTCAAGTCAGAGCTGCTCTTCACGAGAAAAACATTTCGTTTGAACTTCATCCACACACAGGATGATACGAAGGATTTTGCCATTTGTTTCACAGGAAAGACTATACTCTCCCTACAATGGGCCTGCTCCCTTGATTGGTGGGGGGGGCATGCCTGCTGCTCATGTGTAAAATCCAATGCTTCTCTTCTCTGGAGTGTGACATGGCACAGTTCTGTTTCTCATATCGGAAGCATGGTGGTAGTAATTCTACTACCATTGTTGTAGCCGCTCTGCATTATGACCTTTATTAAGCAGTGCTACAAATTTACAACAGTCGCTTCTATTTTGATTTTGTAAATCTGTATTAAAAGCAGGAAAAAGAACTGAGTGCATGTGTTGTTTTACTGTGTGTGCTACAGGACTGTGAAGTGTTTCGCCCCTGCAAGAATCTGTCTGAATGATCCTTTCCTGTCTCGTCTTCCTGTGTGACTCTCTGAATTTGTTGTCTCCAGCTCACACACTAAACCAAACCTCTGTGGAACTTTCTCTGGTTTCTTTTTTTTTTTCTTTCAATATTCAGTCCAGCTGAGTTTCGCTTTAAATAGAATTCCAAAGCGCTTAAGTGCATTTCCTCAACAGCCAAAGGACCTGCTACCCATTGTAGCGGCCAGGAGAGCAGCCTCTGAAACATCGCCCCTGCGTATGAACCCTCAGACAACGTTGGATAATAATATTAAAACACTCCACATTATTCATTTTACATTTTAAAAACAAATCAATGACATTCATTCAGGCTATAAAGCCCTATTTTGTAATAAAAGCCCTGTGCTTAATTGTACCCAGCATTATATTATGACTGAGAATCCCACATAAAAAAACAAAACTGCAGTTTGACTATGTATAAAATATATTGAACTGTAAACTATGGTAAATGCATAGTATAGCCATGGGACAAGCATGGTAAAGATAAAACACAGAAACATATCAGAAACCTGGAACCAGATATTGTGTTACAGTAGTAATACACAATTACCTGGTGGTTACCAATACCATGTATTTACCACTACAGTATATTTTATAAAGCCAGTGGTATAATATATATCATTACAGTACACTTCTGAATTGTGGTATTTGTGGCGGTACTTTCTCATAAACGAGGCAGAGGTAACACTGTTATTTAAACAGGAAGCATGTACCATACACAGATCCTGTGGGCTTCATAATGCCTTCCTACCTAAAATGTTATTATGGCTTAACACATATGCAATGCTGTTACAGCAGCTTGACATTTCCACTCACTCACTCATCAGCCTACCCTGAGACTGCTGTAACACTCACCCACCTACCCTGAGACTGCTGTAACACTCACCCACCTACCCTGAGACTGCTGTAACACATCCACCTACCCTGAGACTGCTGTAACACATCCACCTACCCTGAGACTGCTGTAACACACCCACCTACCCTGAGACTGCTGTAACACATCCCACCTACCCTGAGACTGCTGTAACACATCCACCTACCCTGAGACTGCTGTAACACATCCACCTACCCTGAGACTGCTGTAACACATCCACCTACCCTGAGACTGCTGTAACACTCACCCACCTACCCTGAGACTGCTGTAACACATCCACCTACCCTGAGACTGCTGTAACACATCCACCTACCCTGAGACTGCTGTAACACACACCCTGCTGTAACACATCCACCTACCCTGAGACTGCTGTAACACATCCACCTACCCTGAGACTGCTGTAACACATCCACCTACCCTGAGACTGCTGTAACACTCACCCACCTACCCTGAGACTGCTGTAACACATCCACCTACCCTGAGACTGCTGTAACACTCACCCACCTACCCTGAGACTGCTGTAACACTCACCCACCTACCCTGAGACTGCTGTAACACTCACCCACCTACCCTGAGACTGCTGTAACACATCCACCTACCCTGAGACTGCTGTAACACTCACCCACCTACCCTGAGACTGCTGTAACACATCCACCTACCCTGAGACTGCTGTAACACTCACCCACCTACCCTGAGACTGCTGTAACACTCATCCACCTACCCTGAGACTGCTGTAACACACCCACCTACCCTGAGACTGCTGTAACACTCACCCACCTACCCTGAGACTGCTGTAACACTCACCCACCTACCCTGAGACTGCTGTAACACATCCACCTACCCTGAGACTGCTGTAACACATCCACCTACCCTGAGACTGCTGTAACACATCACCCACCTACCCTGAGACTGCTGTAACACATCCACCTACCCTGAGACTGCTGTAACACATCCACCTACCCTGAGACTGCTGTAACACTCACCCACCTACCCTGAGACTGCTGTAACACATCCACCTACCCTGAGACTGCTGTAACACTCACCCACCTACCCTGAGACTGCTGTAACACATCCACCTACCCTGAGACTGCTGTAACACATCCACCTACCCTGAGACTGCTGTAACACATCCACCTACCCTGAGACTGCTGTAACACATCCACCTACCCTGAGACTGCTGTAACACATCCACCTACCCTGAGACTGCTGTAACACATCCACCTACCCTGAGACTGCTGTAACACATCCACCTACCCTGAGACTGCTGTAACACATCCACCTACCCTGAGACTGCTGTAACACACCCACCTACCCTGAGACTGCTGTAACACATCCACCTACCCTGACCACTACCCTGAGACTGCTGTAACACTACCTACCCTGAGACTGCTGTAACACTCACCCACCTACCCTGAGACTGCTGTAACACATCCACCTACCCTGAGACTGCTGTAACACATCCCACCTACCCTGAGACTGCTGTAACACATCCACCTACCCTGAGACTGCTGTAACACATCCACCTACCCTGAGACTGCTGTAACACATCCACCTACCCTGAGACTGCTGTAACACATCCACCTACCCTGAGACTGCTGTAACACATCCACCTACCCTGAGACTGCTGTAACACATCCACCTACCCTGAGACTGCTGTAACACTCACCCACCTACCCTGAGACTGCTGTAACACATCCACCTACCCTGAGACTGCTGTAACACTCACCCACCTACCCTGAGACTGCTGTAACACATCCACCTACCCTGAGACTGCTGTAACACATCCACCTACCCTGAGACTGCTGTAACACACCCACCTACCCTGAGACTGCTGTAACACACCCACCTACCCTGAGACTGCTGTAACACTCACCCACCTACCCTGAGACTGCTGTAACACATCCACCTACCCTGAGACTGCTGTAACACACCCACCTACCCTGAGACTGCTGTAACACATCCACCTACCCTGAGACTGCTGTAACACTCACCCACCTACCCTGAGACTGCTGTAACACATCCACCTACCCTGAGACTGCTGTAACACAACCCACCTACCCTGAGACTGCTGTAACACACCCACCTACCCTGAGACTGCTGTAACACACCCACCTACCCTGAGACTGCTGTAACACATCCACCTACCCTGAGACTGCTGTAACACTCACCCACCTACCCTGAGACTGCTGTAACACATCCACCTACCCTGAGACTGCTGTAACACACCCACCTACCCTGAGACTGCTGTAACACATCCACCTACCCTGAGACTGCTGTAACACACCCACCTACCCTGAGACTGCTGTAACACATCCACCTACCCTGAGACTGCTGTAACACTCACCCACCTACCCTGAGACTGCTGTAACACATCCACCTACCCTGAGACTGCTGTAACACAACCCACCTACCCTGAGACTGCTGTAACACAACCACCTACCCTGAGACTGCTGTAACACAACCACCTACCCTGAGACTGCTGTAACACAACCACCTACCCTGAGACTGCTGTAACACAACCACCTACCCTGAGACTGCTGTAACACAACCACCTACCCTGAGACTGCTGTAACACAACCCACCTACCCTGAGACTGCTGTAACACATCCACCTACCCTGAGACTGCTGTAACACTCACCACCTACCCTGAGACTGCTGTAACACAACCACCTACCCTGAGACTGCTGTAACACATCCACCTACCCTGAGACTGCTGTAACACATCCACCTACCCTGAGACTGCTGTAACACATCCACCTACCCTGAGACTGCTGTAACACATCCACCTACCCTGAGACTGCTGTAACACATCCACCTACCCTGAGACTGCTGTACCCTGAACTGCTGTAACACACCCACCTACCCTGAGACTGCTGTAACACATCCACCTACCCTGAGACTGCTGTAACACACCCACCTACCCTGAGACTGCTGTAACACATCCACCTACCCTGAGACTGCTGTAACACATCCACCTACCCTGAGACTGCTGTAACACTCACCCACCTACCCTGAGACTGCTGTAACACACACCCACCTACCCTGAGACTGCTGTAACACACACCCACCTACCCTGAGACTGCTGTAACACATCCACCTACCCTGAGACTGCTGTAACACTCACCCACCTACCCTGAGACTGCTGTAACACTCACCCACCTACCCTGAGACTGCTGTAACACTCACCCACCTACCCTGAGACTGCTGTAACACATCCACCTACCCTGAGACTGCTGTAACACTCACCCACCTACCCTGAGACTGCTGTAACACATCCACCTACCCTGAGACTGCTGTAACACTCACCCACCTACCCTGAGACTGCTGTAACACTCACCCACCTACCCTGAGACTGCTGTAACACTCACCCACCTACCCTGAGACTGCTGTAACACATCCACCTACCCTGAGACTGCTGTAACACTCACCCACCTACCCTGAGACTGCTGTAACACATCCACCTACCCTGCTGCTGTAACACATCCACCTTCCCTGAGACTGCTGTAACACTCACCCATCTACCCTGAGACTGCTGTAACACTCATCCACCTACCCTGAGACTGCTGTATCACTCACCCACCTACCCTGAGACTACTGTAACACTCCCCCACCTACCCTGAGACTGCTGTAACACATCCACCTACCCTGAGACTACTGTAACACTCCCCCCATGATGACTGGCTGGTAACACATCCACCTACCACTTGAGACTGCTGTATATATACCCACCTATCCTAGATACTGTAACACTCACCACCCTACCCGACTGATGTATAACACCTGCGACCTGTAACCAGCGCAGAGGGAGCAGAGTACGGATGGACGGCGCGGGGCTGGAGAGCCCCTCCAACGACTTCCTTCCCGATGCGCGGGAGCTGCTTCGGACCAATCGACGAGCAGGCCAGCGAGGCTGCGGGACCACCTACCCTGAGACTGCTGTAACACATCCACCTACCCTGAGACTGCTGTAACACATCACCTACCCTGACCTACACATCTGAGACTGCTGTAACACATCCACCTACCCTGAGACTGCTGTAACACACCCACCTACCCTGAGACTGCTGTAACACATCCACCTACCCTGAGACTGCTGTAACACTCACCCACCTACCCTGAGACTGCTGTAACACATCCACCTACCCTGAGACTGCTGTAACACTCACCCACCTACCCTGAGACTGCTGTAACACATCCACCTACCCTGAGACTGCTGTAACACTCACCCACCTACCCTGAGACTGCTGTAACACTCACCCACCTACCCTGAGACTGCTGTAACACACCCACCTACCCTGAGACTGCTGTAACACTCACCCACCTACCCTGAGACTGCTGTAACACTCACCCACCTACCCTGAGACTGCTGTAACACTCACCCACCTACCCTGAGACTGCTGTAACACTCACCCACCTACCCTGAGACTGCTGTAACACATCCACCTACCCTGAGACTGCTGTAACACATCCACCTACCCTGAGACTGCTGTAACACTCACCCACCTACCCTGAGACTGCTGTAACACTCACCCACCTACCCTGAGACTGCTGTAACACATCCACCTACCCTGAGACTGCTGTAACACTCACCCACCTACCCTGAGACTGCTGTAACACATCCACCTACCCTGAGACTGCTGTAACACATCCACCTACCCTGAGACTGCTGTAACACATCCACCTACCCTGAGACTGCTGTAACACTCACCCACCTACCCTGAGACTGCTGTAACACATCCACCTACCCTGAGACTGCTGTAACACTCACCTACCCTGAGACTGCTGTAACACATCCACCAGACTGCTGTAACACTCACCCACCTACCCTGAGACTGCTGTAACACACCCACCTACCCTGAGACTGCTGTAACACATCCACCTACCCTGAGACTGCTGTAACACATCCACCTACCCTGAGACTGCTGTAACACATCCACCTACCCTGAGACTGCTGTAACACTCACCCACCTACCCTGAGACTGCTGTAACACTCACCCACCTACCCTGAGACTGCTGTAACACTCACCCACCTACCCTGAGACTGCTGTAACACACACACCTACCCTGAGACACACCACCTACCCTGAGACTGCTGTAACACACCCACCTACCCTGAGACTGCTGTAACACTCACCCACCTACCCTGAGACTGCTGTAACACATCCACCTACCCTGAGACTGCTGTAACACATCCACCTACCCTGAGACTGCTGTAACACACCCACCTACCCTGAGACTGCTGTAACACATCCCCTGACCTACCCTGAGACTGCTGTAACACACCCACCTACCCTGAGACTGCTGTAACACATCCACCTACCCTGAGACTGCTGTAACACAACCACCTACCCTGAGACTGCTGTAACACATCCACCTACCCTGAGACTGCTGTAACACATCCACCTACCCTGAGACTGCTGTAACACACCCACCTACCCTGAGACTGCTGTAACACTCACCCACCTACCCTGAGACTGCTGTAACACATCCACCTACCCTGAGACTGCTGTAACACATCCACCTACCCTGAGACTGCTGTAACACATCCACCTACCCTGAGACTGCTGTAACACATCCACCTACCCTGAGACTGCTGTAACACACCCACCTACCCTGAGACTGCTGTAACACATACCTACCCTGAGACTGCTATAACACATCCACCTACCCTGAGACTGCTGTAACACATCCACCTACCCTGAGACTGCTGTAACACTCACCCACCTACCCTGAGACTGCTGTAACACATCACCCACCTACCCTGAGACTGCTGTAACACATCCACCTACCCTGAGACTGCTGTAACACAACCACCTACCCTGAGACTGCTGTAACACAACCACCTACCCTGAGACTGCTGTAACTGAGACTGCTGTAACACATCCACCTACCCTGAGACTGCTGTAACACATCCACCTACCCTGAGACTGCTGTAACACATCCACCTACCCTGAGACTGCTGTAACACATCCACCTACCCTGAGACTGCTGTAACACATCCACCTACCCTGAGACTGCTGTAACACTCACCCACCTACCCTGAGACTGCTGTAACACATCCACCTACCCTGAGACTGCTGTAACACTCACCCACCTACCCTGAGACTGCTGTAACACATCCACCTACCCTGAGACTGCTGTAACACATCCACCTACCCTGAGACTGCTGTAACACATCCACCTACCCTGAGACTGCTGTAACACATCCACCTACCCTGAGACTGCTGTAACACATCCACCTACCCTGAGACTGCTGTAACACATCCACCTACCCTGAGACTGCTGTAACACTCCACCCACCTAGACTGCTGAGACTGCACCTACCCTGAGACTGCTGTAACACATCACCCACCTACCCTGAGACTGCTGTAACACATCCACCTACCCTGAGACTGCTGTAACACTCACCCACCTACCCTGAGACTGCTGTAACACATCCACCTACCCTGAGACTGCTGTAACACATCCACCTACCCTGAGACTGCTGTAACACATCCACCTACCCTGAGACTGCTGTAACACTCACCCACCTACCCTGAGACTGCTGTAAGACTGCTGTAACACATCACCTACACCTGTAACACCTACCCTGAGACTGCTGTAACACTCACCCACCTACCCTGAGACTGCTGTAACACATCCACCTACCCTGAGACTGCTGTAACACATCCCCACCTACCCTGAGACTGCTGTAACACATCCACCTACCCTGAGACTGCTGTAACACATCCACCTACCCTGAGACTGCTGTAACCCTGACCTACCCTGAGACTGCTGTAACACACCCACCTACCCTGAGACTGCTGTAACACTCACCCACCTACCCTGAGACTGCTGTAACACTCACCCACCTACCCTGAGACTGCTGTAACACTCACCCACCTACCCTGAGACTGCTGTAACACATCCACCTACCCTGAGACTGCTGTAACACACCCACCTACCCTGAGACTGCTGTAACACATCCACCTACCCTGAGACTGCTGTAACACATCCACCTACCCTGAGACTGCTGTAACACACCCACCTACCCTGAGACTGCTGTAACACTCACCCACCTACCCTGAGACTGCTGTAACACATCCACCTACCCTGAGACTGCTGTAACACATCCACCTACCCTGAGACTGCTGTAATACAACCCACCTACCCTGAGACTGCTGTAACACTCACCCACCTACCCTGAGACTGCTGTAACACATCCACCTACCCTGAGACTGCTGTAACACAACCCACCTACCCTGAGACTGCTGTAACACACCCACCTACCCTGAGACTGCTGTAACACACCCACCTACCCTGAGACTGCTGTAACACAACCACCTACCCTGAGACTGCTGTAACACAACCCACCTACCCTGAGACTGCTGTAACACATCCACCTACCCTGAGACTGCTGTAACACAACCACCTACCCTGAGACTGCTGTAACACAACCACCTACCCTGAGACTGCTGTAACACATCCACCTACCCTGAGACTGCTGTAACACATCCACCTACCCTGAGACTGCTGTAACACTCACCCACCTACCCTGAGACTGCTGTAACACTCACCCACCTACCCTGAGACTGCTGTAACACTCACCCACCTACCCTGAGACTGCTGTAACACACCCACCTACCCTGAGACTGCTGTAACACTCACCCACCTACCCTGAGACTGCTGTAACACTCACCCACCTACCCTGAGACTGCTGTAACACTCACCCACCTACCCTGAGACTGCTGTAACACACCCACCTACCCTGAGACTGCTGTAACACTCACCCACCTACCCTGAGACTGCTGTAACACACCCACCTACCCTGAGACTGCTGTAACACATCCACCTACCCTGAGACTGCTGTAACACATCCACCTACCCTGAGACTGCTGTAACACACCCACCTACCCTGAGACTGCTGTAACACATCCACCTACCCTGAGACTGCTGTAACACATCCACCTACCCTGAGACTGCTGTAACACTCACCCACCTACCCTGAGACTGCTGTAACACTCACCCACCTACCCTGAGACTGCTGTAACACACCCACCTACCCTGAGACTGCTGTAACACATCCACCTACCCTGAGACTGCTGTAACACATCCACCTACCCTGAGACTGCTGTAACACATCCACCTACCCTGAGACTGCTGTAACACACCCACCTACCCTGAGACTGCTGTAACACACCCACCTACCCTGAGACTGCTGTAACACATCCACCTACCCTGAGACTGCTGTAACACATCCACCTACCCTGAGACTGCTGTAACACATCCACCTACCCTGAGACTGCTGTAACACTCACCCACCTACCCTGAGACTGCTGTAACACATCCACCTACCCTGAGACTGCTGTAACACACCCACCTACCCTGAGACTGCTGTAACACATCCACCTACCCTGAGACTGCTGTAACACTCACCCACCTACCCTGAGACTGCTGTAACACTCACCCACCTACCCTGAGACTGCTGTAACACATCCACCTACCCTGAGACTGCTGTAACACACCCACCTACCCTGAGACTGCTGTAACACACCACCTACCCTGAGACTGCTGTAACACATCCACCTACCCTGAGACTGCTGTAACACATCCACCTACCCTGAGACTGCTGTAACACATCCACCTACCCTGAGACTGCTGTAACACTCATCCACCTACCCTGAGACTGCTGTAACACTCACCCACCTACCCTGAGACTGCTGTAACACACCCACCTACCCTGAGACTGCTGTAACACACCCACCTACCCTGAGACTGCTGTAACACATCCACCTACCCTGAGACTGCTGTAACACATCCACCTACCCTGAGACTGCTGTAACACTCACCCACCTACCCTGAGACTGCTGTAACACTCACCCACCTACCCTGAGACTGCTGTAACACTCACCCACCTACCCTGAGACTGCTGTAACACTCACCCACCTACCCTGAGACTGCTGTAACACTCACCCACCTACCCTGAGACTGCTGTAACACTCACCACCTACCCTGAGACTGCTGTAACACACCCACCTACCCTGAGACTGCTGTAACACTCACCCACCTACCCTGAGACTGCTGTAACACACCCACCTACCCTGAGACTGCTGTAACACTCACCCACCTACCCTGAGACTGCTGTAACACTCACCCACCTACCCTGAGACTGCTGTAACACTCACCCACCTACCCTGAGACTGCTGTAACACTCCACCCACACACCCACCTACCCTGAGACTGCTGTAACACATCCACCTACCCTGAGACTGCTGTAACACATCCCACCTACCCTGAGACTGCTGTAACACAACCCACCTACCCTGAGACTGCTGTAACACACACCCACCTACCCTGAGACTGCTGTAACACACCCACCTACCCTGAGACTGCTGTAACACACACCACCTACCCTGAGACTGCCACCTACCCTGAGACTGCTGTAACACAACCACCTACCCTGAGACTGCTGTAACACTCACCCACCTACCCTGAGACTGCTGTAACACTCACCCACCTACCCTGAGACTGCTGTAACACTCACCCACCTACCCTGAGACTGCTGTAACACATCCACCTACCCTGAGACTGCTGTAACACAACCACCTACCCTGAGACTGCTGTAACACATCCACCTACCCTGAGACTGCTGTAACACTGAGACTGCTGTAACACATCCACCTACCCTGAGACTGCTGTAACACATCCACCTACCCTGAGACTGCTGTAACACTCACCCACCTACCCTGAGACTGCTGTAACACATCCACCTACCCTGAGACTGCTGTAACACTCACCCACCTACCCTGAGACTGCTGTAACACATCCACCTACCCTGAGACTGCTGTAACACACCCACCTACCCTGAGACTGCTGTAACACATCCACCTACCCTGAGACTGCTGTAACACATCCACCTACCCTGAGACTGCTGTAACACTCACCCACCTACCCTGAGACTGCTGTAATTGTGTTATTTGTGGCTGTACTTTCTACAGTCCCGTTCCTCAGCTTCGATATAACATTGATAGGGTCGGTTTAAGTTTATTCGAGTGTGACCCCTCAATATTGCCTTTTAAGATTGCAGTGCCAGTGGAGTGGTTTAAATTGTGAGCCAATTGTAAAATAATTCAATCCACGAAGAAGTAAAAACTACCGGTAATTGAATATGCTTTAAAACTGATACAAGGCTTCTGCTGCACAAGGAGTTAATGTGCACTCTATCGCTGCACAGTGCATTCCAATTATTCAACTGAATTTGTGGGAAACTTTTTAGAAGAGGGATGTGAGGTTAGGGTAGAAGAGGAATTCATTATTTTTTCTTTTTCTTTTTTATACAGCGCTGAAAAAAAAACATTTCTAATCAGATAGGCAACTGTACGACTCCATTCACTGTGCTCCCTCAAGTGCCTGTGACTGGGAGTAGGTTAACACACTGCAGCCCAATTATGCTACTCTATCTTAAAGCACAGCCACCTACAGGGAGTTCATGTGAAAAAATGTTGAAGAATCCTTTTTGTAAATGCCAGGCTGAGCCGCTACTTGTAAATACATAAAGCTCTTTAATTACAGTTTATTTCAACCCCCTGCTTTTTCCTCATTAAAGGATCCTGTCTGCTGAAGGAGGGGAGGGAGGGAATGGGACTTCTTTCAGCTTTCAGGTCCTGTGCTTGTCCTTTAATCACAAGGAGGGCCCTAATGCAAGGCTTACAAAACCGTGCTCCGCAATGCATAATTAATCTGCCTTGATAGAGGCACGGACAATAGAGCCCATTGAGACGACTGCCCCATCCTCCTGAGATATTGTTATATCTAATAACTTCTGCCAGCTGGGCCGGAGAGAAACTTCAGCTCTGTGGGAGAATGAACCATGAAGCTACAGGGTCTCGGTGGGGGTGGGGGAGGGTGGGGGTACAGCAGCAATCTGGCCAAATTGGATTACAAAGGGGGGGTCATTCTCAACTGCAAAACTCATCAAATAATTGTTCGTCGCTAATGAGCAAGCCCATATAATCTCTTATCTGTGAGTGTTTCCTTCTTCTTTATAAGAGTAACATACCAGTCAGTGCCAGGGGTTTAAACTGAGACAGTATGAAGGCAGGTTAGCTTAGTGCTGTGTGCTTGAGATAGAGGAAAATAGTGCAACATAAATGCATGAAGGAACCCTTGCATTCAATTACAGTAATATACTTCTTAATACGTTTTAACACCAAGCTTCCTGTGCAAAAGAAAAGCATTGTTTAAAATACTTGTTGAATGTATATGATGATAAATAAGATGTTTCTCAATAAACCCCAATGAGACACACAGCGCTGTTTGTATCTTAATAATGCAAGCCTGCTCAGCATTCTTTGTATTTGTCTTGTATTTAGTGAAGCTAATAAATACAAGATTCATAATAGAGGCATATTTTAGAATTTAGAACACAACTGTCTGGAATGAGATACGGTCTCTGTCTAACTCTTAGACCTGGTGGAGTGATAATAGCACGTTCAATCAAATGCGTTCTTCCAGGCACATTAGAAAACACATCACCAAACATATTAATTAGATTGCTTACCTCTTCATGCTGATCAGGAGTTAATTGTTCCCCCATCGGGACCTCAATTGCTGACTCTGGCTCAATTGAGGGTCCAAAGTCCTCTCCCTCCTGTACAGGAGATATAAAATGGACTTCCCGTTCTTTCAACGGTTTCAGGAGATTAACATGATAAATTTGACTTTCTTTCCGACGCCCAGGCTGTCGGATCTCATAATTGACTTTACCAATTGCTCGAATAACCTGAAAGGGACCCTGCCATTTAGCAAACAACTTAGATTCCGATGAAGGCAACAATAGCAACACTTTATCTCCAGGTCGAAAATTCCTAAATCTTGTATTTTTATTGTAGCTTTGTTGCTGCTTCTGCTGTGCCGCTTTGAGATTGTCATGTGCCAATCGACCGACTAATTCTAAGTGATCGCGTAACTGCAACAGATCCAAGATACCCCGTGGCTGCCTACCGTACAAGAGCTTAAACAGGAAAAACCCCGTTGAGAATTGTGGTACTTCACGAACTGCAAAGAGCAAGTAGGGAAGCAGTTTAGCCCAATTGCATTTTCTTGATCTACAAAGCGGTGCAACATATTTTTCAAAGTCTGATTAAATCGTTCAACAAACCCATCCATTTGAGGATGAAAAACTGAAGTTCTAATTGAACAGATTTTCAATAATTTATATAGTTGCTGAATACAGTCCAACATAAAATTAGTGCCTTGATCAGTGAGAATATCTTTTTCGGGATTCCCACCCTAGAGAATATTTTTACCAATTCATTCGCTACAGCTACTGCATTCATAGAGAGTAAGGGAACAGCTTCTGGATATCGTGTTGCGTAGTCCACTACTACTAAAATATACCAATATCCTGACTCTGCTCCCTCCAGAGGGCCTACTAAATCTACACCAATCCTTTCAAACGGTACCCCAATAATTGGCAGTGGAACCAGAGGTGCGGGGCGAACTGACTTAGGGGCAGCTAATTGACATTGAGGACACTCCGATACATACTTCCGCACAAGACCATAAACCCTAGGCCAAAAAAAACAGGCCAAAATTCGTTCCTGGGTCTTTTCAGTTCCCAAATGACCTGAAAATGGAATGTCATGCGCTAATCTCATGACTTCTGACTGAAAAGGCCTAGGAACCAATAACTGTTTTACGAGCTGTCCCGTCCCGGGAGCCCGGGTTATTCTATATAATAAGTGCCCAGATACAGAAAAATGCGGAAATACCACCGGTTGTCCTTCCTGCATATCCTTCCCCTCGATATATCTAACCTGTTTCCAAGCATACTGTAACGTGGGATCATTTTGTTGTTCATATCCCAAGTCAATATCTCGGTCCCAATGGTTAGGTACACAGAGAGGAGTGTCTTTTATTACATGACCTTCCACCTCAGTAACCTCGCAGCCCCGGTTACACTGAATACCTACTCCCTTTCCTTGCCGTTTAAGCGATTGGTTTACTTTTGTGTCAGACCCCTCCCCTTGTCGTCTCAGAGTTCCCTCATATTTTTCCACCCGACGCTCTCTTTTTGTTTTTCTTGGGCGGATTTTAGGGTTAAACAGATGGGATTGCAACGGAAAAATCTCACCAATTGTTTTCTCCTGTTGCTTTGATTGTCCCCTGGTAGAAACTAAGACCATTTCCCGACCTAAAATACGATCAAAAAACGGCCAGTCTCTTCCCAGGAGAACAGGGTATGGTAAACATTGCACTACAGCCACTTTAACGTAAGCTGAATAATCACCTACAATAAGTCTAACTTTAGTGGTGGGATAAACCCGAGTTTCTCCATGAATACAGGAGATAGCCACTTTACCCTGTGGCTCCCAGGCTACCCCATCCAAGAGAGCTTGCCGAATCAATGTTTGTGCACACCCAGAGTCCGCAAATGCGTAAGTACTCTTCCCCCCAACCTGTACTCTTAACTGATAAGGGCCCTCCCGACATTCCCCAGTGTTCCTACCTGTTACTGCTGACCAGGATCTTGTCGCCAGGTCCACCTTTATTACTGGACAATTCCTGGCAATGTGTCCAGGCTCATTACATTGGTAGCACACTTGGTTAGGAGGCATCAATGGAGTTGATCTGTCCTGCGAGTGCGCGTCCGGCAGGTTAGGGGGGTTCTCTCTCGCCCAGGATGGGGCTAACCTCGACCTCCATGGTCTGAAGGTCTGGTTACCCCCTCTGGGCTTTATTGGCTGGTTGGTCCGAGTTAGTTTAGGGGCAGGAGTGGGGTCTGACCCGGCGCCTTCGTTCGCGTCTTCGTAGGCCTCCGCCAGGAGGATGGCATCCTCGAGAGTGGTAGGGCGATTCCTCTTAATCCACTCTCGATTCCCTGGCGGTAGTATAGACGCGAACTGTTCTATAACTATTTTCTGCACCAGTTCTTGGGGTGTATGTTCTTCTGGCCGCAGCCACCGGGTGCACTGATCTAAAAGATATTGTCCCGCAACCCGGGGCTGCATCCCCTTGGACAGCTGGTATTCCCGAAAACAGCGCTGGTATTCCCGATCAACAGCGTTCCTCCGTGATCCCGAGGCATGAGAGAATGGCTTCTTTTACTTTATCATAGTCCCCTGCATCCGTGGCTGTCAGGACTCGATAAGCTGCCTGAGCTTCCCTGTCAGGCAGGGTGCCAATTTCATGGCCCAGTGTTCCTTAGGCCACTCTGCAGCCTCTGCCACTTTCTCAAAAGTAATCAAGAAAGCCTCGGGATCATCTTCCGAAGTCATCTTCTGAAGCTTTGGCTGAGCTGCAAACATCCGGGCGACCGCTATCTCTGATGTTGATGTTGATAGTTTTTCCACCAGCTGTCCAAAGAACTGGGCGAGCTGTTTCTGGCGCCATGTCTCTCTCTCCTCTCGCTTCTCCTCCTGCTCCCTAAACATTGCCAAAACTGTAGCTGGATCCATTTTTTGGATCACATATTTTTATTTTCTATACACAACAACAACAAAAAAATTAAATAACAAAAGAAAACAAAACAGCGTGAGGGAGGGAGTGCTGGAGAAAAATCCAAAACAGATCGTGAGAACTCTTCCTTAATTGTTTTCGCGGCGTACCGGACATAAACAAAAAAAAGACATAATAAATGTTAGTCAAAGTTTTCAAAATTCCCGTTGCTCCAAACTAGTCTCTCCCTCTGCGCGTTACTATGCCTATTTTACCTTCAGACCAACCCCGAACACAGTAGTACGTTTCCTTTAGTATGTAATGTCCCGCCTCTGTAGTCAGTGGAACACCAATCCCCAACTGACAAGTGTCCTTATCCTTCACTTGACTCCAGTGGCTGGAAGTTACATACTCGTACTTCCGCCCCTCACCAAGGTGCCGCCCCTCAAAAAGATGACTTTTGCCATGGTCACGTGATCTTGGTAAGGGAAGTCCTGAGTTGGTTTGATGCCATCTACTGTCGGGAGGCTGAATCACAGACCGAAATCCCTTTGACTCATCACAGTATCATGAAAAGGAGACTTGTAAAGTGTGATCTTATTTCTCATGAAAATTGCAATGTTATTGATTTAAATGTGACACACAGTAGGTGCTATAGGTGCTATACACAAGCCCTCTCCCTGTTAAATGCCATAACACTTGACACTGCTTGAACCTGAGTCTGTGTTGTAGGGGGTATGGAGCACAACAATGCTTCTTGCATATTTACTGGTTATTAGTTACCTACCAGTCTATTTTAAACCGTAAGCTACAGCAAGGGAGTGCAGCAGCAGTGCTGTGTAATTCAAGCCCCTGTCAGTGAGATGAGATTAAAAGCTCTATACCCACACATGCAGATAAGCCATTTTTGCACAGCAGTTAAGGTGTTTGCGCCCAGCCTCTGCTCTGTTACAAGAATACAGTCTTTTAGTTTTAAAGAATTATAGTTCTAATTTAATGTACAGGGCTTCATTTTGTGTTTGCATAACTCGTCCATGCAATCTCCTGAGTTAGCATGACCACCCAGAAGGCTACTAAATCAAAAAAGGTGCTGTAGAATAAAGTCTGAATAAACCAATAAGCTGCTTCCAAGAACCCTGTGGAGCTAACAGGCTGTGCAAGGTCATTGTGGTTTCTAACAAGGTACGAGGGTGGATACTGATAAGAGCTATACAGGGCTAGAAATACCAAAAGAAACTTAATCAATTCAATGACAAATGTTTTGACTGCAAGTCTTTCTCAGTGTTTTTCTCGATGGTAGGCGCTGAGAAAGACTTCTAGTGGAAAAGTCTGTCGTTGAATGTATTAAGTTTCTTTTAAATGTTGCACGATTGAGTGTTCCAGGTTACAGAAGGTATAAAGAGTCAATCAACCCATTGGTAAGAGCCTGTAGGGTATGAAATGCTCTCGGACGCTTTCTTAGGAGTGAACTTGGAAACCTTCCCCAGGGATCAACGTCTGCAAGCCCTGGTTCCCAGCCTCCCTGGCTGCAGCAAGGGGCTTCCACATGCAAGCACCAGGGGGAGCTCTGTCTTACTTTTCATGGGAAGTGCTACAGCACAGCATGTTTTTAATTGTACTGTAATTCTTGATAGGTATTTTTTGTATACAACTGTAAGTTACCCTGGGTAAGGGCATCTGCTAATAAATAAATAAATAAATAAATAAATAAATAAATAATAATAATAATAATAATAATAATAATAATAATAATAATAATAATAATAATAATAATAATAATAATAATAATACCCTGTACTGCAGTTGTTGTTCAAAAGACAAAAAAAAAGATTTGGTTGGATATGCCAAAAACAAATGTTTCAATTGGGACTTGAAACCAAAAATGAATATTAAGAATAAGTTTGAATTAACAAATACTATATGTTTGTATCATTACCTTGAATTCCCGTTAATATCACATTCACATATAACCATGGAGGGAATCTTATACTATAAATGTAAGTGCTGCAGTTTACAGCTTGTACATTTCTGTTGGTGAAGCTGTATTCATAAGGGGTGTGCACAGAGCTGAAGCTTGTACGCTGAACCATACCAAAATCTGATCACTAGAGGCAGGAAAAGAGAAAGAAACTGAATATTAGATCCATTCACACATATAATAATTAGAAATGTAGATGTGTATTTACAGTGTACTGTGTAATTTCACACCCAGATAAACCTAGTAAGGCTTTCATTTCACCAAGGTGTTTGAATGACATGATTAACCATGAGAGCGAAGCTTGAGTCAGTATTAAACTATAATACAATTGTTAAACTCTGCAGTTATGTAGGCAGCATTCCCTATAACAAAAGCACAGCATAATAATACACAATTCAGTACAACCGGCAGTTTCAGCTTGTGGGGGGCTATTTGTCCCTTAGTTTTTTCATGAGTGCTAAATTAAAATAAACCATTAAAATAAACCCTATTCATGTCACCCCAGTTTCCCCCAGTTATTCGTTAACTAAGAGTTCTACTTTATTCCTTCCTCTCCAATTAGGGGGGGCTTCCTCTCAGTCACTGCAGGCTTGAAAGGAGGGTCTCAATGGTAGACCATGGTGGTCAGCTGGAGGCAGGGGCCCACAGGCTGGCAGAGAATAGTCTCAAAGGTTCATAAAGAGCTCTTCCAGGTATAAAGGATCAGAGGAGACTCCTTCTTATTGGACTCAAGGGGCTCTCTGGCTATAAAGGGGTGTCTGTAGTGTTCCCGCTTCCCTTTGAATAGACAAGCAGATTCCATCAGGGAGCAGCCTTGACAATAGAGTCAATAGTGAACTCTCCTACTATATATGCTGCCCTTCCAAATTCCATTTTCAGAACCAGACGGCCGTATTCACATTGCACCTCCCCAGAAAAAAACACTTGAGATGGGTTCATTACCACATTAAAGTACAACCTTCAGGTTTGTTTTCTGCAGAATACTTTTACTAAGCAGCAGAATGCTTGCACCATGCTTCCCCATTCCTCACTATGCGCTTGCTTTACTGTGCTTTACCATGCTCTGCTGTTATGGTAGTTACATAGTAACTCCATGTGTACTTACATATAATTACAATGTTATTATGCATAGATACAATATGAATAGCCTGTAAATCTGTAGAGACATGTAAAGTGTTACTGAATAGTGTCATTTGCCCCAAAAGTGTAAAATCTGCAGGTAATGAACACACAGAGGCCCTGTTTCACAGATCAGTGCCTGCAGGTGGCAGGCTGTTATTGAACTCCATGCATTACAGCATCACAGAGATCCCATGCAGCAACAGCTCAGCTGAGCACAGTTCTTTATAAATACAATTCAGTTACCCATCTTCCCACTGTGTGCTAGCGTTCCAATTCTATTGTCTTATTAACCATAGTGCCGTGAAGCCTAATTGCATCCATCCGTCTTGACCAGAACTAATGTCCATCGACTTAGATTCCACTTTACAGAAGAATCATAAAAATCTTAAACAGCAGTCAGGAAGCAGTGTATGCAAAAGCTGCCTGGCATCTTGAAGTGAGTAAGACATTGCTGTCAGCTCTGGTGCCTGTGTCTGTTTGCATCAGCCTTGGCCCCCCGTACGACTTGGCTTGGACACGTCTGAGTCCAGCTGAAATAAATCTCCTTCTTCTGGAGCAAGCGGTGACCGCTCTCCAATCTCAAAGTTCGCAGTGACATTTTGGAAGCAATGTTTCCAGGGTAAAAACAAAAAAGGTCCTATTTAGTCTCAGACTAAAGCCAGCATAAGCTGCAGTGCAGTTTTTTATATTTTTCAAGAGCCAGCAGTGGGGGACTGAACCTGAGAAACTAAGAAGTACAAAGCATGACTTCTACCCCTTAGTTTCAGCACTGCATGAGGCCAGCGCAACAATCCTGGGAATGTTCACCAGTCCTCTGCATTCTGATTTCAATTTAAAACACATACATATCATGTGATCCTGTGTGTTTAGGAGCTGTTCATGTCACCTTGGCTTTGTTTGTTTGCTTGCTCTTCTTGTCCTTCAGATATTCCAGGAACTGTTGCCTCCAATGATACACTACACTCCCTGGCTGTCAGCCTTTCGGCTGCCTGGCTGTTTATAGCATCAAGAGAAGCTCTGCAGACGATGACAGGGTGGATAAATCAGATTGCAGACCCGGGTCAAATGCAGCACTCTCCGTAAGCCAGCGTTAGCCATCAACACTTGACAGAGGGGGTTTTACAACACCTGATGTGAAGGGATGACACACAGAATGGTTTAGAGAGAACACCAACTGGAACCAGTATTCCCACAGCCACGAGCACTCTGAGAAACCATCATGGCTGCTCAGCGTAAAAAACCTGTCCAATAGTGACACAGAAAACAGTATCTACTGGGGAGATGTTGCAACACATGCAGAAGAATTTCAGTATAAAAAAAACCCTCTCCCCTACTTTCACCTGAAGAAGAGACCTTTGAGGTCTTGAAAGCATATGATTAATTGCTGTTTAGTTTGTCCAATAAAAGGTGTCACATCTCCTTCTCTTTGTCTATCATCTCTGGACTGATAGGGCTATCATTTCATCTATCAACAAGCACACAAAATGAAAGCCAGTACAAGAGCAGGTTGTTTGTTTTCATGCTTGATTGCCTCAGAAATGAAGTGAAATGGAAAGAAATTACCTGGATTAGCCTGGCAATCTACTTTGGGACGTCTCTTAATCTAAATTGAACTGTGGTGCCAGCTTCCTTGACATCAGAAGAGCTAGCGTAATTGAAGCCTATCCCGAATAGAGGTAGCGCTCTCTGTGAAGTCAACCACAGAGATACGCTGATTTGTGAGCTCCATAGCAGTCTAGTCTTAACGGTAGATGTCAGGTTACATTCTCTTGTTCAAGTGTAAGGAGAAACTTGTGTATCTCTACATGCTTTTTTATTTGATGCTTAAATGTGATCATCTAATCGGTGCTATTCCAACTGATGATGGAATAGCACCGACCCTGCCCAGCACCACAGTTACGACACAAAGCTGAAACTTCGCCTGTCCTTTCCAATATACTCATGCTCTTCTTTTTTCCCTATCCCATGGAGTTTATTGTACTTTGGCAGATAGACTGCACACTATTAAGTTTCAATCAGAAAACTCATTCAATAGCTTATTTATTAAAGCTGAGACTAGAGCCCACTACTACATTATACACATTTTACACTACATTCTTTGACATCACCTTTCAAGGTACCCCTGCCCATAAATTCTCTCGTAGATAAGGGGAGAGGATGACATAATTACAATGTTATTATGCATGGTTACAATGTACTAACCCTAACCCTAACCTTAAAACTAACCCTAACCCTAACCCTAACCCTTAACCCCTAACCCTAACCCTAACCCTAACCCCTAACCCTAACCCTAACCCTAACCCTAACCCTAACCAAACCCTAACCATGACCCTAATCCTAACCCTAACCCTAACCTTAACCCTTTTCTGATACCATTATGTACTTACATATATTGTACAAAAAGATTTACACCGCATTGTAGCTATGCTTACTAATATTGTAATTATGTGTAAGCACACGTGTTACTAAGTAACTACTATGTAAATACACAGTAATTAGAGAGACTTAATGTAAAGTGTTACTAAATATAATTTAAGACAGTTAGCTAGCAGTGCTTAGTGAAACAGGCCCCTGATTTTCTACACTGCATCGCAGTGCTAGCAATGAAAGAGAAACACTATTATGATATAATTGTTTTTTAAATAATAACTTACTATGTGTTAGTAAGGACCTTAGTGCTCAATGTTCTTCAGTGCTTCACATGTTACCAATAAACAAACTAAGCAAAACGTCTGTTATAATAGAGCGTAGTTTCATTTATCAATCAATCAATCAATCAATCAATCAATGGTTATCTTCCTTTACAGTTAGCTTTGCACTTAGCGCAAAAAAAACTCAAATAAATAATAGCTCACTCACATAAAGCTGCTCTTTAAATTCTCATGATAAAAATAAACAGACTGCAACACAGTTGCACAAAGGACCGCACTGATCCCTTGATATCTGATGTGTTCTGATGATCAGTGCTTTAGCAGAAGCAAACAGACACTGTCTAGGTCTTTAATACCTGGAAAAGAATACCCTGCCTTCACCTGACCACGCTAGACCCTGATCCTGTTACTCTGCGCTCTGTTTAACAAACACTACTGTTATTCCTGCAGATCAAACTTGAAACCACAGGTCTGTCAATTCTAATAATACATGCAAATGTGAAAATGTACGAAACATAGATACTTTTCAAAGGAATAAGCATGCATTGATCTTAGCTTCACAGCTTCTCCAAGTGAGGGCATTACAGAAGCAACAGCATTAATAAGCTACGGTTTACAGCCCTTGCACGGTTATTATTAGCAATTGTGTTGTAATTCAGTCAATCATTAAAGAATGATTTCCTAATGATCAAATGTCTGGTTTACTCGTTTGGGACTCTACTGGTATGCACACATTTTACTTTGATGCTATATTCTGATATTCACTGTTCCAGACTGTTGTTGGCATACAATTAATCAAAACAGATATTTTAAAAAAAGAGTCACGTGTTAGTGGACCCCATTCCCATAACTTTGAAAGATGATTGGTGCTGGGTGCAGAGTGAGGAGGGGGCGGGAGGCAAGTCAGGGCCTGACAGGGCGGCGCGGATGGGAATAGCTTGTTTGGAAGACGATTGCAGCTGCAGAACTCCCCCTTGGATCATCGTTTCTTAACCCTTTCAAGTTGGGACGCCTCCCGAATTCCAGGAAGGGTTCGGTCTGAGAGCAGGCAGACTACAGGTCATCAGCAGACTTTCTCAGCTTCAGATTGGCTGAACTAACAACACTCCCCCTCCAAATCTACAGCAATAAACTTCAGAGATATAGGAGGATCAAGGGTCACCAGTATGTTATTCAATTCATTTTGGGTTACGTGTTGCTCTTAGTTAAATATATGTATTTGGCCACTGTTGTTTCATGTTGGGAGGGAAGGGTTAATTGCCTTACTTGTCAAATCATGCGCAGAATGTGCCTGGACCCGATTGAATGATTAACAAACAATAGAGCCCTGACACAGTGTATTAAAGAGTGGACCAGCCGCTCATCAGGGTTGGGGGTTCAGAGGTGGAACGTAAGAGCTATGAAATAGAAAATAGTCAGCAATTGCTACTCGTGCTGGCTTTAAACCAGCACCATACTTGCAAAAAGATTACTGTCTGTTTGTTTTGGCCACCACGTCATTTTGTTTCTGTTTTATACCTCAGAAATGCAGCAGTGCTTCATACCTCACAGAACTGTGTCTCTTTGACTAAATAATTCACCTCAGTCAAGTTTTCAGTCCTCTTTTTTCTGTTTTGCATACTGTGTAACAGTGGAGCTTACACAGCAGGCAGAGATCATAACCCCCTACTGTTGTAATGATAGTGGAAAGCAGGTTCAGAGGGAGGGCACTGATGTCCCTGAGGTTCAGACTAAGTCTGTATAATGTAAATACTTTACTGAAGTCTCCTAGAGCAGCAGGTGCCAGGGGTTCATGTCGGTATAAAACTGAATGCTGATTTAAGACACTTACAATTAAATAAAAAACACAAATAATTAGAAAAAGTGCAGTTTAAGAGGTGCAACAAATCACACAGTCAGCTCTGAAGACAGGGCAGGGGCAAGCTCCACTACATCCCTCCCTGCTCCTTATTGCACTGTTCATACAGCCCTGCAATGAATCACACAGTCAGCTCTGAAGACAGGGGCAGGGGCAAGCTCCACTCCATCCCTCCCTGCTCCTTACTACACTGTTCATACAGCCCTGCAATGAATCACACAGTCAGCTCTGAAGACAGGGCAGGGGCAAGCTCCACTCCATCCCTCCCTGCTCCTTACTACACTGTTCATACAGCCCTGCAATGAATCACACAGTCAGCTCTGAAGACAGGGGCAGGGGCAAGCTCCACTACATCCCTCCCTGCTCCTCACTACACTGTTCATACAGCCCTGCAATGAATCACACAGTCAGCTCTGAAGACAGGGCAGGGGCAAGCTCCACTCCATCCCTTCCTGCTCCTTACTACACTGTTCATACAGCCCTGCAATGAATCACACAGTCAGCTCTGAAGACAGGGGCAGGGGCAAGCTCCACTCCATCCCTCCCTGCTCCTTACTACACTGTTCATACAGCCCTGCAATGAATCACACAGTCAGCTCTGAAGACAGGGGCAGGGGCAAGCTCCACTCCATCCCTCCCTGCTCCTTACTACACTGTTCATACAGCCCTGCAATGAATCACTGATTTATTACCAGAAGGAAGAGCAATGCATTTAGTACAACTATTAGGACATGTACGGTAGGCCTAAATAATAGCTGAGCATGTTGAATCATAGTTGAGCATGTTAAATCATAGTTGAGCATGTTAAACCATACTGAAACATGGTAACAGCATGGTACACCACAGAAAAGGTTCATTGAAGCATAGTAAATCATGGGGAAAGAATTCTGACTGTGGTAAAACGTGAAAAAACACTGTAAAGCATGGTGACATGGTAAACGTGCATGATGTATGGGGAAGCGTGCAAAATTATCTGTAAACTGTAAACTTTTATTATTTATGAGAAATCATACTATAATATATAAGATATTATTGATAATGTTACTTTGTCTTTAGGATAAAACATTATAAAGGCTAGCTTAAATATATTCATGCTAAATAGAGGACAGGTGATCACGAGCACACTACAGCTGCTCCTTTACAAGCCTCACGTGAACAAATGTAAACTTTCAGCACTGCAATCTCAAGGTACAGAAGTGGTTGAAACACTAGTGTTTGACGCTTGGTGTGTCTGGAATGGAAGCTCAACGTACAGAAGTGGTTGAAACACTAGTGTTTGAGTCTTGGTGTGTCTGGAATGGAAGCTCAAGGTACAGAAGTGGTTGAAACACTAGTGTTTGACGCTTGGTGTGTCTGGAATGGAAGCTCAAGGTACAGAAGTGGTTGAAACACTAGTGTTTGAGTCTTGGTGTGTCTGGAATGGAAGCTCAAGGTACAGAAGTGGTTGAAACACTAGTGTTTGACTCTTGGTGTGTCTGGAATGGAAGCTCAACGTACAGAAGTGGATGAAACACTAGTGTTTGACTCTTGGTGTGTCTGGAAGTTGATGCTGCAGATTGGAAGGAAACCACCGTTCGAAGCCAAAGACTCTTATCTTCACATAAGTAAGCAGCTCATGGAAACCTTATTCTGTGTAACTCTTTGATGCAGAGCAGGTATAATCAGTGAATCAGCTGACGTGCTCCAGATACCACTGCAGATTAATCATGCTATAATATACCTGTGAGCCAGAAGAAAGACTGAGATCCACACAACTAATGCCTGGAAGACTTGCATGAAAATGTAAACAAAGTTCAAAGACCTAGTTATTTCTTTCAAAAAGTGCATTTTCTACCTAGCAATGCCCTTAGTGCTATACTCACTGCTCACTTTTAAGTTCCTTTTTGGATTTTTGTTTTAAGATACACACACTCCACTGTAGCCAACTGGCTCCAGAATTTCCGGGCACTTTAAGGCAATGAACTGATGTTAAATCAACAAGGTGGGTGTGAATCAATAAATGTGTTCAGTTGTTTAATTGCGGTGGCAATTCTATCCGGAGAGCATCATCACATGTATTAAAATCGAATTGTTTCAAATGTTATATGGTAAACAATATGCATCAAAATAGTGCAATTCAGTCACTATAAATGATGTACTGACCGGCACTCTGTCTTGTTTAAACATGGGGTTAAGTTTCTATTAATGTAATATTTATTTCTGCTTCACATAGTCCCGCCCCAATCAGACAAATACAGCAAATCAGCAAGCTGTATAGGTCTGATTGGTAGGAACGATCCTGACAGGAAGTAATTCCCGCCCACAGACAGGTGTGTGTTTTTAGTAATAGTTAGTGAAACAATTCCATTCCTTTAGCTATCGCTCATGCAATATACATTCACACTACATGCTCAATAAAATCTATTCATTTGCAATTAGAGAGGTGAGTTAAAAGACCTGAACTGTCTTAAAGTGTTTGTAAATTCTTGAGCCACTTGGCAACCCTGACACACGCCAAAGTCCAGGTTATTGAATTTTCTCAATGTAGTTCAGAGAACTCTGTACCTGTTCCGACTGCTCAGCTGGCTTGATGCTGAACCTGAGGGTGTTTTCAAAGTTCAGCGTGTCAAAGATGAAAAGTTCAGCTGCACAAGTATAATGGGAGCAGTGATGATGGAACTAGAAACTGACGAGAGGTAGGAAAATGGGCTTTTAAAAGCTCAGTTCTTCAGTCATGCTGAAATCTCGTCTGGCTGCAGAGGCTTCAATAATCTCACTCTTTTTGGTATTTAGTTCACTGTACCTCTTAGATTCCATGTGTACTGTACTCACTTATCAGAAAACGTTTTGGAAATGGGGAAAGAAAATAAGGCAGAACTATAACACACTGCACTAGGGAAACATATCCAATTTGAAGCTAATTCCAAGAAAAGACAGTGAAGGAAAAAATATGGGTTCTGGATGGAAGAGAGTGAAAGGGGATAAGGGCAACCAAAATCAACCAAGAATAGAAGGGCAGGCAGGCTTTATAACAGTTTGTTATGAATATGCACATTTATTTTATACACTAGAGCCCATCATATCTGATTTCATTGGTTCCAGGGGACCCTTGGATATGTGAAAATATCCAATCTCAGAGGGTGTCGTTATACTCACATTGCTTTATTAATGCTAGGGTATTATAAACTAGCAATGTCAGGTGCATCAATGTGTTTAAAACACCAAAGTATAGTACTGCACGTGTACTATACAAAGCCAATCCGTGACCATTGTTAGTTTATAAAAGTTTCTTATGAATATGTACAGTCATTTTTAATAAGATTTACATTTGTATTTTTTACTTGCTACCATGTTTTTATCGCGGTATACCACGTCACACAGCTTAACAGTGTTGGCCTGTTCCTAAACGTCTCATGTTCTTACAATGAATGTTCTAGATTTTTAAAGTTGAAATGCTGCATCATGCACTTATCAGACTCAAGTCTCTTGGACCCTCTCACTTCCTCCTAGCTCTGTTTTTGCTTGAACATAAGGACATAAGAAGAACATACGAAAGTTTACAAATGAGAGGAGGCCATTATGCCCATTATTGCTTGTTTGGTTATTAGTAGCTTACTGATTCCAGCATCTCATCAAGCAGCTTCTTGAAGGAACCCAGGGTGTCAGCTTCAACAACATTACTGGGGAGTTGGTTCCAGAATCCCACAATTTTCTGTGTAAAAAAGTCCCTTCTATTTTCTGTTCTGAATGCACCTTTATCTAATCTCCATTTATGACCCCTGGTCAAAAAAGCCCCCTGAGTTGACACTGTCAATGCCTTTTAGAATTTTGAATATAGTTATAGTTTCCATAAGTTTACATATAATAGAAGTCAGGCTTGTTGGTCTGTAGTTACCTGGTTCGGATTTGTCTCTCTTTTTGTGGATTGGTATTACATTTGCAGTTCTCCAGTCTGTCGGTACAACCCCTGTGTCAAGAAACTGTTGCATGATCTTGATTAGTGGTTTGTAAATAGCTTCTTTCATTTTTTTGAGTACTGCTGGGAGGATCTCATCTGGCCCAGGTTTATTTTAAGAGCTTCTAGTCCCTTTAACACTTATGCCTCTGTTATGCTAAAGTTAACTGAAACTGGATAGGAACAGATTGACATGTAGGGCATGTTGTCCGTATCCTCCTTTTTAAAAACTTGTGAAAAGTAATCATTTAATATATTTGCTATTTTTTCTCTTCATGATATTATATCTCTTAGACATTTTACTTGCTCCTTGAATGTTCGCTTGCTGTTATACTATTGGAAAAGCTTTTTGGAATTGGTTTAGCCCTCTTAGCAATGTTCATTTCTATCTCTCTCTTGGCCTTTCTAACTTTCTTTTTGACTTGCATTTGCAGTTCCAAGTACTTTTTCTGTGTACTTTGTTCTTGGTCTTTTTTAAACGCTTAGATTTTGATTTGTCTACTTTTGGGATGCAATTGTTTTACACCTCTAGTACTATATTTTAAAAAATAGCCATCCTTTTTCTGTGGATGTTTTCTCTATTTTACTTCAGCCTACTTCTGTTAGTCTCTGCTTCATTCCTTCATAGTTTACCTTTTTACAATTGTAAACCTTAGCTTCAGTTGTTACTTTTGGGGTTTTAACTAGCACTTCAAATGAAACCATGCTGTGATCTCAGTTTGCAAATGGTTCTCTAACCTCTGTTTAAGTTATTCTGTCTTCGTTATTTGAAAAGACTAAATCAAGGCATGCCTCCCCTCTAGTGGGTGCCTTCACAAATTGTGTTAGAAAGCAGTCAATTGTCCTTTCTACCATTTCAATTTCGTCCGTCGTGCTCCCCACCAGGTTTTCCCATTTTATACGGGGAAGTTGAAATCCCCCATTAGAGTGGCTTCTCCTTTGCTACACACTAATGTCTTCTAATGCCATTGTAAAACAGATTATTTTGCTTGTTATTTGAATTTGATAGTCTATAGCATACCCTTATTATTATGCCCTTTGAGTTTTTGTCCATTATTGTGATCCATATTGATTCTGTGTTGTTTTCTTCTTCCAGATTTAACACCTGGGCTTTTGATGTATAGCATTACCCCTCTGCCTCTTCTGTCCTGCCTGTTTTTCCTATACAGTGTATACCCACTAATATTATATTCGTCTCCATCACTCTCAGATAGCCACATTTCTGTAACACCTATCACATAGTAACAGTGGTAATGCTGGGCACTCTGGCAGTGGCAACGCTGGCACTGAGCACTCTCGCTGTCCACTGTGTGGGTCACTCCAGCAGTGGCAAAGCTGGCAGTGGCAATGCTGGCAGTGGCGATACTGGCAGTGGTGATGCTGACAGTGGCGATGCTGGCAATGGTGAAGCTGGCAGTGGCAATTCTGGCAGTGGCGATGCTGGCAGTGGTGAAGCTGGCAGTGGCGAAGCTGGCAGTAACTACTACTCTGGCACTCGGGCAGTGGCAAAGCTGGCAGTGGCAATGCTGGCAGTGGCGATACTGGCAGTGGTGATGCTGGCAGTGGCGATGCTGGCAGTGGTGAAGATGGCAGTGGCAATTCTGGCAGTGGCGATACTGGCAGTGGTGATGCTGGCAGTGGTGAAGCTGGCAGTGGTGAAGCTGGCAGTGGCGAAGCTGGTAGTGGTGAAGCTGGCAGTACCTACCACTCTGGCACTCGGGCAGACAACACCTCCCTCTCTGGCACTCGGGCAGACAGTACCTCCCTCTCTGGCACTTGGGCAAACAACAGCTCCCTCCCTGGCACTCGGACAGACAGTACCTCCCTCTCTGGCACTCGGACAGGGAGCTCCTCCCACTCTGGCACTTGAGCAGTGAGCTCCTTCTTTGCTTGCCTTTGGGAATGGCTGCTCTTCCCCTTCTTCCTCTTTCCACAGATGAGATCCTCCCTCTCTGGCACTCAGGCAGACAGTAGGCACCAGGCCTTCAAGAATGGCGTCCAAACCATTACTTCAGATGGCTTGGGAAGCAGAGGTGCCTGTCTCTGGCTTTCGGGGTAGGCAGCTTTAAGGTGGAGCCACTCATCCGGGGACTCGTATGGAAACTGCTCTTGGTGGTACCCAAACTCAAAGCAAGACCAGCAAATGAAAGCTCCTTCAGCTTGTAGACGCCTCTGCTCCTGCTCCCACTCCTCTGCCAGTTTGTCCCTTTTTTTCAGCTGCAGTGCTAGTCTCTAGGGGACACTATCCCACCCTGACACCAACTGTGACAGGATAGCATTACGGCCCAAGTTGTTATCGACAGGAAGAGAGACTCAGAGACGAAGGAAGCTGCAGCTTAAGCACTAGGGTGCACATTTAATAAACAAAGCCACAACTAAACAGGAACAAAACAAACACAGCATGAGGGCCAAAATAAAAGGTTTAAACAAAAAGAATAAACACTTGTAAGCTCAGCAATCGCCTTCGCCTTCGCCAACGCAAACACTCACCCCAAACTTCTCCACCACACAAAGGATTCCTTTTATACATGTGGCCACTCCCCATTTAGCACCAATTACCTAACTGGGGAACGGCCACACCTGTGATTGCTTTCCGGGACAGATTTAACCCCTTCCCTACCAACCTTACATTCCCACACACAATATTTACAGCTGCAGGGCTTCTGCCCTGCCACACAAACAGTATGTAGTCAGTGCGGTGTGCTTCATTGCAGAACAGCAGTGACAAATATATCAGCCATGGAGGTATGGAGCGTGTTACACCCAATATAAAGAGGTCAGGGTGAATGGCTCATACAACCACATTCGATACAGTTCGAGATCCGGCTTCAGGCACATCTCATTGCCTCAGTCGTCATACACAATATATCTGCATTTGTTTAATTAAAAATCATGCATTGAATTTGTTTGCTAAGAAAATTTCATTTTTTGTTTGTTTGCATTATTTGAGATGGTCAGTGTGTCTCCATTAGCCACTTTCCCCAGTTTTTCCAGACTGACTGGGGGCTGAGTTCTAATGATATGCCAGGACTCTTCTGCATGGCAGTCTGCATTGCAATTGTCATTTCAGACACTCGTTTGCAAATATAAACAGCGACAGCAACAGTCAGTGCATCTGAACTTGCACCCTAGTCTCCAATATTCCGGTTGCAATAAGCCTAGCAAGCTTATCAAACTAACCTATGTTTGTTTGTACCCTGATTCAGTCTAAGGTGGACCTGGGAGATTGATAAACAGGAGCACCCTGGAAACAAAAAGGGATCTATTCGATGCACACAGAGAGATCCAGACTGGTCGTCAGTCTGAAGCCTGAGATTTGAAAATCTGGACCAACATTCTAATAAACTAGACTAACTTAAAAAAAGCTTTTTAGCACATGGTCACTTTGTCTGGCAAGTCTTACGTTATAAACAAAACAGGCACCCTGTTTGACACAGAGAACTGTGGATTCCCAGCAGTTCTATGGTTCGCACACAAGGTTGTGGGTATAAGCTCTGAGTATGTGCATTAACTCCTATCTCTCAGCAGCATTACATTGTGACATGCTGTCAGTGAAAAGTACCTGGAGCAATAAGAAATGAAACAAGCAATGATAGGCTGACAAAAATTTAAAGTTAATTTTGTTGTGTGGACAAAGTGTTCAGATTGTATTGATTGTCTTTGATCTGATTCTGTAGAGTACAGTTTGTACTGGTTGTCTGTTAAGAGCTCCTGCTGTCACTGTGGTAGAACAAACTAAAAATAACAAGCAGGCATTGCTGCATCAGCCCTAAACAGAGTCAAGCGTTCAAGAGCAATACTGTTCCGGTTTGACTAAAACACGTGTACCAAGAGTCAACTGCAATTTCACCTGACCAATCGGACCTCAGGAAAAACGTCTGTCACACAGCAAGGAAGCCTGGCAGATCTTTATTTAGATCAGTGTAGAATAGATTTATTAATTACCACACTGTATCATACCTGGGCCAAGAATAACCCTCATTGCATAGCACATAACTATGAGCTGACATTCATATGAATGGGGTTTTATTAACTGAGTGCTAGGATTTATTAAACTTTTACTACGGCTAACATGGAGTGTGGGTCACGTACGTTATTCAGGGACAAATACCAGCTTGAATAGTGAAGTCATATTTAATACTTGACAGTGAAAAAAACATCCAGGAAACTAAACTCCTCAGCTCTCTGCCATATTCACTGCAGGATACCTCTAACAAGTGAAAAAAAGCATCTGCTGGCTGTAATTATATGTACCATTTACATGTACAATAAGAACTAAACTTCAAAGCAAAAAGCAAACCATTTCCTTTAAATGTTTTACAAAAGTAAAACAAAAACAGATTTGGAAAAAAGTATAACTTTGCGGAATAAATAAATAAATAAATAAATAGCTCCATAATCCTAAATGATGTCTAGTAACACACTCAGTCAGAAAGTGCAGCTATAAAGCGTATTGTTCTTTTTCTATTGATTTGTATGGCTTGGCTGTAACAATAGACAAAAAGGAACTCTTTATAAACTCTGAAACCCTTTTTAACAATCTCCTTGTGGTGCAGTAGGTGCGCTCAGAGGAACACTGCTTGAAAAACACAATGTATTCAATTCAACAAGCTCTCTTTGATGTAGCGCAGACAGGCAATAATGCATGAGCTCAGCAATTAGCATCCCTTAATTTCAACAGGGGCACTTTCTCTTCAGCTGCAGAGGTACAGGACTCATGCAGGGTTACAATCAAAATGATTGTGCAGGAAGGAAGCCGAGCTATGCAGCTAGAGCACTTGAAGAATTGTTCCTGGACAGCAGACCTGGCAACAAGGCTACTGAGAGTTGCCTTTTTTTTCTTTTCATCCCCAGAGAATGCCATAAAAAGCAACAACCAAGCATTGTCCGAACGTCAACATTTCAAAAGAAAAAGGTTGACATTTCGTTGAAAATGTCTAATAAACATTAATTTAGAAAGATAGAGATACCTGCCAAGTACACCAGTAACACAGATGTGGATAATCACAAGTATATAGGCTGGTCTCTAATAAAAGGTGCAAAGCAGTGTGCTAGTGAAATGAAAGCCTGCATTATATGTTGTCCGGATCACAGCAGGTTCACAAAGGGATAGCCAACCCCATCCTGTGCGTCTTTGTCTTCCTCTACAATACAAAATGCCAATGCCCTTCCATTACAAAACTATAGTAGGAGCAACGGAAACTCAAGGGCATCTATAATCGTTTAAGCCATCGGTAGAATGGCACCGTGGGGTCAGGTGTTCATAGTTTGCCATACCACTGGTGTCACAATGATATTAACCAATACATACTGGCTCGTGGGGATGAAGTGTTGAGATTGTCTTGATTCCCTGAATACGACGTGGGTATCTGATCCTGCAGGCTTCAGCATTGCATTCATCCTACCATATCTGTATCACTGTGATTCTATAGCAAGGCAAATCTACTGTATTGGCATTGGTGGTAATGCTGTGCTCTCTTAGGAATATACATACACTGTACATATTACTGGTTTACTCAGAATGAAATAACTTAACACATGCATTACTGTGAAGCTTTCACCAGGTTAAGGAAGTACAGTTCAGTTATCAATTCCTGGAAACACACTTTTGTATTGCTTTTTTTAAACAGTATATAATGTCTTAACCATGAGTACAACAGCACACAATGCAACAAGTAAATGTTCTCGGCACTCTGGGTACACACAGTATGGTTAAACGGGACAAAAGTCAGACGCAGGCTAATGAACCACAGTTAGCGTCGTTCTGCAGAGATACTGTGATGTGATTCACACAGTACTCTCTAATGCATGTCAACAGCAGCAACTTTTAACTAAAGAATTATAAGAAATAGAGAATATTTCGAAGATGGCTTGTGGAAATCTAAATAAGTTCCCTTACTAAAGCACTGTTTTTAGTATATCATAGATTTTTTTTTATGTTTCAGACATTGAAATAAACAATAAAAAGGAGAACTAATTTAGAGCTAACTAGAATCAGGCACAGGGCAGCACAATCCCTGGGGCTATAATTGTCGAGTGATTACATTAATGTAATCACCATGGTCACACACCCACAAAGTGGTGTTGAAGGAATGCCCCTGCCCACTCAGCTGTGATGGACACACACAGGAAAGAACCCCCCTACCCACTTGGCTGTGATGGACACACACAGGAAAGAACCCCCCTGCTGAGCCACTCAGTGAGCAGCCATTGCGAACTGCAGGCCCAGTAGACAGGGCCTGTAAAATGTTACAGCCCGGCCTCAATAAAACAATGAAAGAATTGTTCAGACAGCTGTGAGGGGGACAGTGAAAAACAAAGGGGACAGTGAAAAATGAGGGGTACAGCCATGCAGGGGGACAGTGAAAAACATGAGGGACAGATTAAAACAAGAGGAACAGTGAAAAACACCCTGCCTTTTCTTCCAGAGCTCAAGGAATGGGTAGTATGGTTTATAAAGACTAACAGGTGGTAGAAGAAAGCAAGATGGATTATTAGCCTGTAAACATGCAATACAATCGCCAGCCCATTGCAGCCCCACCTAGTGATCTGTATTTGTGTGTGTGCGTGGATTGAATTACACAGAAAAATAACAGAACTCATTCAGTTAGTGACATAACAGGGAAAAAATGTTTTGGAAAATGCTAAAAAGTAAAAAAAAAAAAATAATAATAATCTGATTTTAATTTTTTGTGATAAAAACATAAGAAAAGTTTGGTGAATGAGAAAGGGCCACGCAGCCAATCAAGGCTCAGCCCTTGTGTAATGCATTCAGTGGTTCCAGCCATTCTGAGGTCAGCTCCGTGTTGCAAGCCCTGATGCATTTGGTTCAATGTTTGACATGTGTGCATATGCTTTGGCCTGGGCTCAGCAGCAGCTCTGCAGTTGTAGGTTCCAGAGCTCTGTCACCACAGACCTATATACAGTGACACAGTCTTCAGGTACAGCACATCAGCACGGTGTTCAAATCTGGGGGTTTCTGTGTGAAAATTGAAAGTTATTTTCTAGTTTATTTATAGAACATGTGGTTTAATTTGAGCCAAGGTTTATTTTTTTTTACCACAGCTGGGCGAGAGACTCTAGGGAGGAATTCAGGGGACTTTTCTCAACAGTAGGTGGCTCGAAGTTGCTGTTATTTTCTGACATTTATAAACACGAGCTACAAGAAACTCCCTTCTCCCTCAAAAACTACCTAAAGTGACAAGAACGATCGCTGGAAGCCCAGTGGTTGATGTTGTTTTCATTCATGTGTCGACTTATTTTACCATTTTTAACCAAAACAGTTTTGCAGTAAACAGTGCAGTGCAATGTGAGCACTGGTAAATGTCCAAGTGTTAAAGAGAAAAAAAAAAAAAAACACTGAATATATTCCCATCATTCTCCGGTAACACTTTACATTGTGCCTCTAATTACTGTGTATTTACAATGTAGTTACTTAGTAAATACATGTGCACTTACACATACATGTGCACCATATATGTAAGTACACAATTATATCAGAAAAGGGTTAGGGTTAAGGTTAGGGTTAGGGTTATAGCGAGCAAAAAGATTTACAGATGAAATACATTGTAACTATGAATGATTGCATGTAAAGTGTTGCCCGTTCTCTATTTCTCATTTCAGTAAATAATCAGCCTGTCAGTGTTTGTTTTGTAAATGTTTGTGCAAACAAGTTATGGCATTTTATTTTAAAATGTTTCTCACTATAGCTGAGGGAACACTAAGCCACTTTGTGGATTGGAACTTGGTTTCAGGAGACTGGATTTCAGGTCACTGCACGGCACGCCAGGGGAGACTTGGGGTTTGATACAGCAAAGCTGCTTTGAACTAGGTCTCCCGGTCTCATGGAAACAGGCTTCAAGCTAGCATACCTGAAAAAGTGGCTTTGTGTTCCCTCAGCTTAAGTATAATATACCAAATGTTGAAGAAAGAATTCAAACATGGCAACACAATATAATTGTTGGTTGGTTGGCTTGTTGGCTTCTTAGCAAACTTTTGTAGCTGTACAAATTGGTACTTCCACATAATACCGGATACGACTCTCCTGAATTATTGATTCTCCAAAAAATAAAATAAGCAAAAATAGTTGTGCTACCATGACAGAGACATCTTTACATGCCTAAGCCTTACCCTAACCCTAGCCCTAACCCTAACCCTAACCCTAACCCTAACCCTAACCCTAACCCTAACCCCAACAATAACCCTAACCCTAACCCTAACCCTAACCTTAACTCTGACTATCCCTAACCCACCCTAACACTAATCCTAATCCTTAACCTAACTCTGAATGTCCTTAACCCACCCTAACCCTAACTCTAATCCTTAACCTAACTCTGACTATCCTTAAACCACCCTAAACCTAACCCTAACCCTAACCCTAACTCTGACTGTCCTTAACCCACCCTAATCCTAACCCTAACCCTTACCCTAACTCTGACTATCCCTAACCCACCCTAACCCTAACCCTAACCCTGCTCTGTACAGTGTGTATTCAGACACATGGCCTTGTATTTCATATTTGATGTTGGTTGATTTTGTTTTTGTTTTTCTTCCACTGACTGCAAGAACCATGAAGCTGGGTTGTTTCTGCTCAAATGAGCCCTGAGCACAGGCCCATATCTAGTGGTCATACACATGCTTTAGAAGACTTCCAGTTTTCTTCACACTGTCTTGTTGTGGAACCCTGCAGAAACTCTCCTAAAGATTGTCGTCATTTCTTGGTTTGTTTTCCTAAGCTTGCCCTGTTTTGTATTATTTGTCTATGAGCAAAAATAACAACCTGTCGATTTCACAATGAGATTTCAACCAGTTAATGGACCGATTAGCAATAGATCATTCAAAAGGCTTGATTCAACCTGTCGATTTCACACTAAGAACTAGCCTGGTTTGCACGAGCAGTTATATGCTATTGGGGTCTGTTACCATAAAGCTCATCAGATAGGACTGCCTGTTACACTCTGTTACACCTCATCGGCAATTTCTGTTTTATAGACAAGGCACAGTAGCAACAGTTTACATGAAGTGTTTCTAATTACTAGTAGTTACTTAGTAAATACATGTATACTTACACATCATTACAATGTTGTTCTGCATAGTTACAATGTACTTAATGTGTAAATCTTTTTGAACAATACAACCGTAACCCTAAACCCAACCCTAACCCTTTTCTGATACAATTGTGTACTTACATATATTGTGCAAAAAGATTTTCACATTAAGTACATTGTAACTATGCAGAATAACTTTGTAATTGTGTATAAGTACACATAGATTTAGTTAGTGACTACATACTATGTAAATACACAGTAATTAGAGACACTTTATGGAAAGTGTTGTTGGCACACCTTAGGAATACGCCGACAAACAAATGAACAGCTATTCATTTGGATTAATCTAATTCACTTTTTTTGTTTTTTCTTGATTGCAATCTGTGTGCTTGTTATTTATCCCAGGCAGACAATAAAACTTTATGTGTAGGTATAGTCTGTTGCAATGCAATGCAGTTTACAATGGATCCATCTCAAAGTCTACAAATTAGCTTTCATAAAACCACTGCAGACATTCCTATTCTATAACTAAAGTGAAAAGGTGAATCCTAAACAATGCACTGCATGTCTTTTTAGAAGAGGGACTGCCATCCTTCGTAGCAGGACCCTTTAACTCTGGGCATGAGAAATACTCCACAAGGGCCCCCTTTATCAGCCAGCTGTGCAGCATGAGAGCGAAGAGCTTTCAGCTGAATGGAGACTCAAACAGAGCATATGTGCGAGAGCGTCTGTCAAAGAATGAGTGAGAGAGAGACACTCATACAGCAGATATACCTGACAGAACTCCTATTGACGCAAGGTAGTTTCAGCATGTAGGTGTGATATTCAGCCCACCCTCTCCACACACCAAGAGAGCGTAACTGCAGTTAAAGATGGCCTCTGCTTCTGATAACCCACTCATTCACTCGGTCCTCGCAAGGTGTGGTATAACACCTCTTCAGGAATGTCACAGCATGGATTTCATATATTTGCTCATTGGCATCTTGTTTACAAGAGGTTTAGCTGCTTTGGCAGGTGGTAATGAGATATGGTTTCCTTTATAAAACTTTACTACGCTACCTTTGCAGAGCATTTTTGCAGTTTTTCCTGTGGGAATACCATGCATTTCCCATAGTTTACCCTGGTTTGCCATGTTTACTAATATGCTTTTCCATGCCTCACTAGTCTTTACACTGCTCATATATGCTTTACCATGCTTTTACTGTGCTTTATTACACTTTGCTGTGCTTTTACTAATAGAAACTTTTAAAAGGGTTATATTAAAATAAAGCACTGTACAATATATCACTTCATTCATTTATTATTGTTTCCATATAGGTTACTGATGGAAAAGTCTGTTTTAAAGTTTATATACTTATTGATAACACTTGCTCGTAAACTAATCGGCTAAAATCTTATCTAAAAATCCACTCTATCAGCCCAGTTAGGATTGCTGTCTGAAAATCCACTCTATCAGCCCAGTTAGGATTGCTGTCTGAAAATCCACTCTATCAGCCCAGTTAGAATTGTTGTCTGAAAATCCACTCTATCAGCACAGTAAGAATTGCTGTCTGAAAATCCACTCTATCAGCACAGTAAGAATTGTTGTCTGAAAATCCACTCTATCAGCACAGTTAGGATTGCCGTCTGGATCTCACCGACTCACGCTGGTGATGGAATATTTTAAATTTCCGACTGCAGATTAGAAAATATGCACTGTGATTATGAAGGTGTGAATATGTTACAGTGACAGAATGGAATATGTAGTGTGACTATGAAGGTGTGAATATGTTACAGTGACAGAATTGAATATGTACTGTGATTATGAAGGTGTGAATATGTTAGTAACAGAATTGAATATGCACTATGATTATGAAGGTGTGAATATGTTACAGTGACAGAATTGAATATGTACTGTGATTATGAAGGTGTGAATATGTTAGTAACATAATTGAATATGTACTGTGATTATGAAGGTGTGAATATGTTAGTAACATAATTGAATATGTAGTGTGATTATGAAGGTGTGAATATGTTAGTAACATAATTGAATATGTAGTGTGATTATGAAGGTGTGAATATGTTAATAACAGAATTGAATATGTAGTGTGATTATGAAGGTGTGAATATGTTAGTAACATAATTGAATATGTAGTGTGATTATGAAGGTGTGAATATGTTAATAACAGAATTGAATATGTAGTGTGATTATGAAGGTGTGAATATGTTAGTAACATAATTGAATATGTACTGTGATTATGAAGGTGTGAATATGTTAGTAACAGAATTGAATATGCACTATGATTATGAAGGTGTGAATATGTTACAGTGACAGAATTGAATATGTACTGTGATTATGAAGGTGTGAATATGTTAGTAACATAATTGAATATGTACTGTGATTATGAAGGTGTGAATATGTTAGTAACATAATTGAATATGTAGTGTGATTATGAAGGTGTGAATATGTTACTAACATAATTGAATATGTAGTGTGATTATGAAGGTGTGAATATGTTAATAACAGAATTGAATATGTAGTGTGATTATGAAGGTGTGAATATGTTAGTAACATAATTGAATATGTACTGTGATTATGAAGGTGTGAATATGTTAGTAACATAATTGAATATGTAGTGTGATTATGAAGGTGTGAATATGTTAGTAACATAATTGAATATGTAGTGTGATTATGAAGGTGTGAATATGTTAATAACAGAATTGAATATGTAGTGTGATTATGAAGGTGTGAATATGTTAATAACAGAATTGAATATGTAGTGTGATTATGAAGGTGTGAATATGTTAGTAACATAATTGAATATGTACTGTGATTATGAAGGTGTGAATATGTTAGTAACATAATTGAATATGTAGTGTGATTATGAAGGTGTGAATATGTTAGTAACATAATTGAATATGTAGTGTGATTATGAAGGTGTGAATATGTTAGTGACAGAGAATTGAATTGAATTGAATCTCTGACTTTTGTTTATCTATTTATTTTACCCATTGTGATAGAGGCCTCGTTTACAAGGGGGTCCTGGAAAATAATAATAATAAATAATAATAATAATAATAAATAATAATAATAATAATAATAATAATAATAATAAAAACAATTGCAATGTATAAAAAACAATCACAATGTACAAACAACACAATAACTTAATCAGCAGCATACATAGATCAAAGAATTGAATAAATAACATTTGTATCTATGTGTTAATGTGGACTAGAGGAGAAGCATTGGCAGGAGGTTCTAAGCAATTATGAAATATGATCTTTAAAAAATGATGGAAACAATTCCTTGTCTTTGGGAGTTAATCTCCTGTATGGCTTCAAAACCCTTTGAACAGAATTCTGAGAGTGTACCTTAGTACCTTAGAACCTTAGTCAATGCTTGTCCTTGTGTGCTAGGTCCAGATTCAGATTGGATCATACATTACAGACTGCAGATAAAACCAGTTTGATATTGAAATGAGATTGCGTTTTACAGACTGGTTTTTAACGGTGTAGATGGAAAAAGGTCTCTTGAATGGTAGACACCAGTGTGGATTGCAGCTCTAATTGCACAGTCCAAGTGCCATAGTAGAGATGTAAGCTTGTGCTGCAGAGAGCAGAGATGATAACCGTTACTGGGGGCACCGCGTGGGTCAACCAGAAGTAGTGGTTTTAGGCACCCACTTTCCTACCTGCCCACGCAGTGGTTAGCTACAGTATTACATTGAGTAAGAGTTCCCAGTTCCTGTGGGCTGCTATTGTATGTGTCCCACGGATTCTATGTAAAATATGTGGGATTATTAACAGGCAATTGTTTATTGTTATATAATTACTGTTTGCTGAAAAATAGTAATTTTATTCTGCTGCATTCGACTGTGCTGGCTTTTGTCAGCTTACAGTCAGTCAGTAGAAATTATAAAATAAAAAAACACAAGAAAGAGTTATTGAGAAATACCATGGAAAAAAAAAAACAACAAGCACAGAGGACAAAGGTCAGCTAAGAATGTCCAGTGAGTTTCAGCCAATAATTGGAGTATTCATAGTTTTTAAAGGGAATTTGAAAAAAGGCTAACTGCAATTTACCAGAGCTGTGTGATGCAATGGTACTACCCTGGTTTATATCACTGTCCGTCTGCTCCAATGAGACCTGGTGAAGGGAAAACTGAAAAATTACTGTGCAAAATTAGAAGAAAAACATTGTAAAGCCAAGTACATCTGGCTCAATGTTGTATTTGATGTTTGGTGTGCTTGAACACCAGTAACAAAAAAAAACATACAGCCCAGGAAACAATAAGGTGTGTAGATCACTATGAACTGTCTGTAATGGATGCATTTTGGCTCAGGTGCTCAGTCGAGCAGTTGAAAGAGAACATCTACAGTATGTTGCCTCTAATCTGCACAGTTGCTGGCACTGCACATAGCAACAGGAACCAAGTAAGTATAAATAACACCTTGCATTCAGTACTCTGAGGAGCGGAGTGGAACATTGGTGGAAGGGTGGGGAGGTGGGGTAGGGGGCGGGGTCACATGGCCCATGGTTTTTGCCAATGTATGGAAACATCACAGCATAGCTGAGCCGCAGAGGTACAACCACCCCCCTCCTGGCGCAGGCTGTGCGTCACCCAGCGGCCTCCTCTAACCTCACAGGCTCTGAAGTCTGCCCCTCTTCCTGCTCGAGCAAAGCCACCTGAGCCTCTCACTGCGCTGCCGCAGCTCCCCTGCACGCTTCTGCTTTAATGTGGCTGCTGCTTATCAGAGTGTTAGCTGAGAGGGAACATTGTGATGTACACATTGATTATGAAGAAGCAAGCTTTTTCTCGCATACCTTTTCGTTTGTGGCTGCTTCAGGAAGCATCGTGCAGTAACTGAGATGCAGAGCATTGTTTTGTTTTTCTCTTCATGTAAATGAAGTTAAAAAAAATAATAATGTAGTCACTTAACAATTCTTCAATGTCATTGTTGTGAGAACACTAACTTGAATCCAGACAGAGCCCCGGCTGGTTTAATTCATGTTCAATGTGATAGAAGTTAACAATTCTTCAATGTCATTGTCGTTAGAACACTGACTTGAATCCAGGTACAGCCCCAGCTGGTTTTATTCAAAGTGATATTATTTATTTATTTTATTTTGTTCAATGTGATATTTCAAGTAGTACTACCATGTTGTAGCCATGTGTATCGCTGCATTTTCCATAACACTGAAAATATCAGGTCATTATGAACATTATGAACACTACTTTTTTTAAGAATAAATTGAACATCTAAAACTAATCAGAAACAAATTAAGACTACTTATAAAATCTTAGTTGCTTCTATCTGATCTGAAACAGTGTGTTTGCAGAAGCAACAGTTCACTAGAGTGTCCAGCCCTGCAGTGGAGCAATGGGTTTGCAGAAGCATTGCCTCTGATCTCACACTTCACTGGAGTATCCAGCCCTGCAGTGGAGCAGTGTGTTTGCAGAAGCATTGCCTCTGATCTCACACTTCACTGGAGTATCCAGCCCTGCAGTGGAGCAATGTGTTTGCAGAAGCATTGCCGCTGATCTCACACTTCACTGGAGTGTCCAGCCCCGCAGTGGAGCAGTGTGTTTGCAGAAGCATTGCCTCTGTTCTCACACTTCACAGGGGTGTCCAGTCCTGCAGTGGAGCAGTGGGTTTGCAGAAGCATTGCCTCTGATCTCACAGTTCACTGGAGTGTCCAGTCCTGCAGTGGAGCAGTGTGTTTGTAGCCCCGCAGTGGAGCAATGTGTTTGCAGAAGCATTGTTTCTGATCTCACACTTCACTGGAGTATCCAGCCCTGCAGTGGAGCAGTGTGTTTGCAGAAGCATTGCCTCTGATCTCACACTTCACTGGAGTATCCAGCCCTGCAGTGGAGCAGTGTGTTTGCAGAAGCATTGCCGCTGATCTCACACTTCACTGGAGTGTCCAGCCCCGCAGTGGAGCAGTGTGTTTGCAGAAGCATTGCCTCTGTTCTCACACTTCACAGGGGTGTCCAGTCCTGCAGTGGAGCAGTGGGTTTGCAGAAGCATTGCCTCTGATCTCACAGTTCACTGGAGTGTCCAGTCCTGCAGTGGAGCAGTGTGTTTGTAGCCCCGCAGTGGAGCAATGTGTTTGCAGAAGCATTGTTTCTGATCTCACACTTCACTGGAGTGTCCAGTCCTGCAGTGGAGCAGTGGGTTTGCAGAAGCATTGCCTCTGATCTCACACTTCACCGGAGTGTCCAGTCCTGCAGTGGAGCAGTGGGTTTGCAGAAGCATTGCTTCTGATCTCACACTTCACTGGAGTGTTCAGTCCTGCAGTGGAGCAGTGGGTTTGTAGCCCTGCAGTGGAGCAGTGTGTTTGCAGAAGCATTGCCTCTGATCTCACACTTCACTGGAGTGTCCAGTCCTGCAGTGGAGCAGTGGGTTTGTAGCCCCGCAGTGGAGCAGTGTGTTTGCAGAAGCATTGCCTCTGATCTCACACTTCACTGGAGTGTCCAGCCCTGCAGTGGAGCAGTGTGTTTGCAGAAGCATTGCCTCTGATCTCACACTTCACTGGAGTGTCCAGTCCTGCAGTGGAGCAGTGGGTTTGTAGCCCCGCAGTGGAGCAGTGTGTTTGCAGAAGCATTGCCTCTGATCTCACACTTCACTGGAGTGTCCAGTTCCGCAGTGGAGCAGTGTGTTTGCAGAAGCATTGCCGCTGATCTCACACTTCACTGGAGTGTCCAGCCCTGCAGTGGAGCAGTGTGTTTGCAGAAGCATTGCCTCTGATCTCATAGTTCACTGGAGTGTCCAGTCCTGAAGTGGAGCAGTGGGTTTGTAGCCCCACAGTGGAGCAGTGTGTTTGCAGAAGCATTGCCGCTGATCTCACACTTCACTGGAGTGTCCAGCCCCGCAGTGGAGCAGTGTGTTTGCAGAAGCATTGCCTCTGTTCTCACACTTCACAGGGGTGTCCAGTCCTGCAGTGGAGCAGTGGGTTTGCAGAAGCATTGCCTCTGATCTCACAGTTCACTGGAGTGTCCAGTCCTGCAGTGGAGCAGTGTGTTTGCAGAAGCATTGCCTCTGATCTCACACTTCACTGGAGTGTCCAGTCCTGCAGTGGAGCAATGTGTTTGCAGAAGCATTGCCTCTGATCTCACACTTCGCTGGAGTGTCCAGTCCTGCAGTGGAGCAGTGTGTTTGCAGAAGCATTGCCTCTGATCTCACACTTCGCTGGAGTGTCCAGTCCTGCAGTGGAGCAGTGGGTTTGCAGAAGCATTGCCTCTGATCTCACACTTCACTGGAGTGTCCAGTCCTGCAGTGGAGCAGTGTGTTTGTAACCCCGCAGTGGAGCAGTGTGTTTGCAGAAGATTTGCCTCAGTGCTGTTAGGTGGAAAAACAGATGCAGCACAGATGGACATGGTGTGTTTTATGTGTTTTATGGCCTTATGGGAAGCATGGCTATATCTCAGTTATATTAGCAGAACTCTTCACTGCATCAATATTTGTCAAGGTGTGCTGCCTATCTGATATTTTTATCGCTGATATCTGACAAAGTATTTCTGTTGTTGAGCAGGTGACTTTATGTGCTGCTCTGGGACATAAACATTCTTTTGTGTGACTCAGGCATGTAAACAGGTAATATAAAGCCATGTCCCTGCCATATGTTTGCCTAGCAGGCAGGGTGCTAGTTAGGGGCCATGACAGGTTGACTGTTTGGATTTGCTAGCAGGACACTTTGTTTCCTTCATATGTTATTTGGACCCTTATTAATCAATCACTCAGAGACTGAATGCTGCTAGTGCCTGTCAGAGAGCTAGGTCCCAGACGAACACAGAATAGCCCTGTGTACCATTGTACTGCACCAGCTCATTACACCACACCAGCTCATTGCACTGCACTAGCTCATTACACCACATTGCACCCATTGTACTGCACCAGCTCATTGCACCACACCAGCTCATTGCACTGCACCAGCTCATTGCACTGCACCAGCTCATTGCACTGCACCAGCTCATTGCACTGCACCAGCTCATTGCACTGCACCAGCTCATTGCACTGCACCAGCTCATTGCACTGCACCAGCTCATTGCACTGCACCAGCTCATTGCACTGCACCAGCTCATTGCACTGCACCAGCTCATTGCACTGCACCAGCTCTGATGTTCTACCAGGAAAATTCTCAAAAGTACAAATATCAGAGGGTATGCAGGCATATATTTGGAGCAGTACAGAGAGGGTTAAAGGAATTCTGAACTGTATTTGTCCTCTTTTTTTAGGAAGCACTCCCATCACACATTGACACCAGCTCATGCACTGAAAAAATCCACCAGCTCACGCGGGTCGAGTCACGTGCACGTGTCCTAACCGTGACGTGCACTGCAACGTGACAGTCATTGTAGTGCACCAAGTACACGAGCAACATTACCAGATCATTGCCCTGCACCAGTCATTCATTGTACGTGCACCAGTAACATTGCACATGTCGTGCCAGCTCATTGCACTGACACCACACAGATCATTGCACTGCACCAGATTCATTGCACTCATTGCATTGTACTGCACCAGCACTGCACCAGCTCATTGCACTGCACCAGCTCATTGCACTGCACTAGCTCATTGCACTGCACCAGCTCATTGCACTGCACCAGCTCATTGCACTGCACCAGCTCATTGCTCATTGCACTGCACTGCACCAGCTCATTGCACTGCACCAGCTCAGCACTGCATTTGCACTGCACCAGCTCATTGCACTGCACCAGCTCATTGCAGCTCATTGTACTGCACCAGCTCATTGCACTGCACCAGCTCATTGTACTGCACCAGCTCATTGCACTGCACCAGCTCAGCTCATTGCACTGCACTGCACCAGCTCATTGCACTGCACCAGCTCATTTGCACTGCACCAGCTCATTGCACTGCACCAGCTCATTGTACTGCACCAGCTCATTGCACTGCACCAGCTCATTGCACTGCACCAGCTCATTGCACTGCACCAGCTCATTGCACTGCACCAGCTCATTGCACTGCACCAGCTCATTGCACCAGCTCATTGTAGTGCACCAGCTCATTGCACTGCACCAGCTCATTACACCACACCAGCTCATTGCACTGCACCAGCTCATTGCACTGCACCAGCTCATTGCACTGCACCAGCTCATTGTAGTGCACCAGCTCATTGCACTGCACCAGCTCATTGCACTGCACCAGCTCATTGCACTGCACCAGCTCATTGCACTGCACCAGCTCATTGCACTGCACCAGCTCATTGCACTGCACCAGCTCATTGCACTGCACCAGCTCATTGCACTGCACCAGCTCATTGCACTGCACCAGCTCATTGCACTGCACCAGCTCATTGCACTGCACCAGCTCATTGCACTGTACCAGCTCATTGCACTGCACCAGCTCATTGCACTGCACCAGCTCTGATGTTCTACCAGGAAAATTCTCAAAAGTACAAATATCAGAGGGTATGCAGGCATATATTTGGAGCAGTACAGAGAGGGTTAAAGGAATTCTGAACTGTATTTGTCCTCTTTTTTTAGGAAGCACTCCCATCCTAAAATATATTTCAACGCTCAGCAATAACTGTCTCCAGGCCACCTGCAGCTGAACAGAAAACATCCTGCTCCCCCTCCCAAATCCTGCACAGCACTTCATACCCTTCCGGCCACCTTCTCACATTGACCTCTGACCCCTCTCTTTGTCCAGGCCTCCCCAGGCCTGGCACCCCAGCAGCATGCCCACGGTTACCCAGGGCATCCAATAACAAACTGTCCCGTTGTCATGGCCAGTGTGTTACTCTTAAGAGAAAATGTGCAGGAAAACAGGCCGCCCTGTAATAAAAAGGGACTTCTGCTTTGATAAGGACCTGTGGGAGACAGTCACTACATCCTGACAGCTGAACCTCCATTTCCTTCTATCCGTCGGTCAGATAGTCTTTCTTTTTTTCCAAACCGTTATATATTACATTATTGTGCAGATTGATTAGAGCACCCCATTTCTTTTGTTGTTTTGATTTGTTGTGCATATGAAGTCAAACCACTGTAACTGAAAATCTGGGAACATTCTCAAAATAGGCAAATTAGTAATTGCTCAATTTAATTGATGACTTTAATAGGGCACTCATGCAATTAATTTAGAATAGTAATATAAAAGGAACAAATAGCAAAAAAATGCATGAGACCTTTTAGAAGTTGTTTAAGATGCCTAATTCAAGCACAAAGTGGTCTAACATTTTTACACATGAGTGTCTATTTTTTCTATATCACTGATTACTGACCGGAAATTTTTCATGCAGGTCGGTATATAAAGAATATAAATGACACATCTTGAGGTGTTCTGATACATTTTCAAACTGCTGTATCTCACTGTTTTATTCCTGTTATTGTTATGGTGTGTTAATGGTTTTCTTGAACATGCGAATTGCACTGGCAATACAATACTCTGAAATTACACATGTGTGAATTACACTGGGAATACAATACTCTGAAATTACGCACTCGCGAGTTACACTGGGAAAACAATACTCTGAAATTATACACTCGCAAGTTACACTGGGAATATCATACTCTGAAATTACACATGCGTGAGTTACACTGGGAGTACAGTACTCTGAAATTACACACTCGCGAGTTACACTAGGAATACCATACTCTGAAATTGCACACACACGAGTTACACTGGGAATACAATACTCTGAAATTGCACACTCACGATGTGCACTGGCAATACAATACTCTGAAATTAAACATGCGCGAGTTACACTGGGAATACAATACTCTGAAATTACAGACGCACGAGTTACACTGGGAATACAATACTCTGAAATTAAACACGTGAGTTACACAGGGAATACAACACTCTGAAATTACACACGTGCGAGTTACACTGGGAATACAATACTCTGAAATTAAACACGTGAGTTACACAGGGAATACAACACTCTGAAATTACACACGTGCGAGTTACACTGGGAATACAATACTCTGAAATTATACAAGTGCGAGTTACACTGGGAATGCAATACTCTGAAATTACACATGCGTGACTTACACTGGGAATACAATACTCTGAAACTACCCACATGCGAGTTACACTGGGAATACAATACTCTGAAATTACACATGCGTAAGTTACACTGGGAATACAATACTCTTAAATTACACACTTGTGAGTTACACTGGGAATACAATACTCTGAAATTACACATGCGTGACTTACACTGGGAATACAATACTCTGAAATTACACATGCGTGACTTACACTGGGAATACAATACTCTGAAATTACATACTCGCGAGTTACACTGGGAATACCATACTCTGAAATTACATACACGCGAGTTCCGGGCTTAAAAGGCATGTCATATGCAGACAAGCTAAAAGAATTGAATCTGTTCAGTCTTGACCAAAGAAGACTACGTGGCGACCTAATTCAAGCATTCAAAATTCTAAGAGGTATTGACAATGTCGACCCAAGGGACTTTTTCAGCCTGAAAAAAGAAACAAGGACCAGCGGTCACAAATGGAAATTAGACAAAGGGGCATTCAGAACAGAAAATAGGAGGCACTTTTTTACACAGAGAATTGTGAGGGTCTGGAATCAACTCCCCAGTAATGTTGTTGAAGTTGACACCCTGGGATCCTTCAAGAAGCTGCTTGATGAGATTCTGGGATCAATAAGCTACTAACAACCAAACGAGCAAGATGGGCCGAATGGCCTCCTCTCGTTTGTAAACTTTCTTATGTTCTTATGTTCTTACACTGGGAAAACAACACTCTGAAATTACACATGCGAGTTACACTGGGAATACAATACTCTGAAATTACACATGCGTGAGTTACACTGGGAATACAATACTCTGAAATTACACATGTGCGAGTTACACTGGGAATACAATACTCTGAAATTACATACTCGCTAGTTACACTGGGAATACAATACTCTGAAATTACACACTTGTGAGTTACACTGGGATTACCATACTCTGAAATTACACACTCGCAAGTTACACTGGCAATACAATACTCCGAAATTACACATGCGTGAGTTACACTGGGAATACAATACTCTGAAATTACACACTCGCTAGTTACACTGGGAATACAATAGTCTGAAATTACACACGTGCGAGATACTCTGGGAATACAATACTCTGAAATTACACACATGCGAGTTATACTGGGAATACAATACTCTGAAATTACACATGCGTGAGTTACACTGGGAATACAATATTCTGAAATTGCACACTCGCTAGTTACACTGGGAATACAATACTCTGAAATTACACACTTGTGAGTTACACTGGGAATACCATATTCTGAAATTACACACTTGCTAGTTACACTGGGAATACAATGCTCTGAAATCACACACTCGCGAGTTACACTGGGAATACAATACTCTGAAATTACACACGCAAGTTACCCTGGGAATACAATACTCTGAAATTACACATGTGCAAATTACACTGGGAATACAATACTCTGAAATTACACACGCGCTGGTTACACTGGGAATACAATACTCTGAAATTACACATGCGTGAGTTACACTGGGAATACAATATTCTGAAATTGCACACTCGCTAGTTACACTGGGAATACAATACTCTGAAATTACACACTTGTGAGTTACACTGGGAATACAATACTCTGAAATTACACACTCGCTAGTTACACTGGGAATACAATACTCTGAAATTACACACTCGCGAGTTACACTGGGAATACAATACTCTGAAATTACACACTCGCAAGTTACCCTGGGAATACAATACTCTGAAATTACACATGTGCAAATTACACTGGGAATACAATACTCTGAAATTACACACGCGCTGGATACACTGGCTATACAATACTCTGAAATTACACACATGTGAGTTACACTGGGAATACAATACTCTGAAATTACACATGCGAGTTACACTGGGAATACAATACTCTGAAATTATACATGTGCAAGTTACACTGGGAATACAACACGCTGAAATTACACACTCACTAGTTACACTGGGAATACAATACTCTGAAATTACACACTTGTGTGTTACACTGGGAATACCAAACTCTGAAATTACACACGTGCAAGTTACACTGGCAATACAATACTCTGAAATTACACACGCGTTAGTTACACTGGGAATACAATACTCTGAAATCACACACTCGCGAGTTACACTGGGAATACAATACTCTGAAATTACACACTCGCGAGTTACACTGGGAATACAATACTCCGAAATTACACATGCGTGAGTTACACTGGGAATACAATACTCTGAAATTACACACTCGCTAGTTACACTGGGAATACAATAGTCTGAAATTACACACGTGCGAGATACTCTGGGAATACAATACTCTGAAATTACACACATGCGAGTTATACTGGGAATACAATACTCTGAAATTACACATGCGTGAGTTACACTGGGAATACAATATTCTGAAATTGCACACTCGCTAGTTACACTGGGAATACAATACTCTGAAATTACACACTTGCGAGTTACACTGGGAATACAATACTCTGAAATTACACACTCGCTAGTTACACTGGGAATACAATGCTCTGAAATCACACACTCGCGAGTTACACTGGGAATACAATACTCTGAAATTACACACGCAAGTTACCCTGGGAATACAATACTCTGAAATTACACATGTGCAAATTACACTGGGAATACAATACTCTGAAATTACACACGCGCTGGATACACTGGCTATACAATACTCTGAAATTACACACATGTGAGTTACACTGGGAATACAATACTCTGAAATTACACATGCGAGTTACACTGGGAATACAATACTCTGAAATTACACACGCGTTAGTTACACTGGGAATACAATACTCTGAAATCACACACTCGCGAGTTACACTGGGAATACAATACTCTGAAATTACACACATGCTAGTTACACTGGGAATACAATACTCTGAAATTACACACATGCGAGTTACACTGGGAATACAATACTCTGAAATTACACATGTGCAAGTTACACTGGGAATACAATACTTTGAAATTACACACTCGCGAGTTACAATGGGAAAACAATACTCTAAAATTATACACTCGCAAGTTACACTGGGAATATCATACTCTGAAATTACACATGCATGAGTTACACTGGGAGTACAGTACTCTGAAATTACACACTTGCGAGTTACACTGGGAATACCATACTGTGAAATTACACACACACGAGTTACACTGGGAATACAATACTCTGAAATTACACACTCGCTAGTTACACTGGGAATACAATACTCTGAAATTACACACATGCGAGTTACACTGGGAATACAATACTCTGAAATTACACACGCACGAGTTACACTGGCAATACAATACTCTGAAATTACACACATGCGAGTTACACTGGGAATACAATACTCTGAAATTACAGACGCGCGAGTTACACTGGGAATACAATACTCTGAAATTACACACATGCGAGTTACACTGGGAATACAATACTCTGAAATTACACACGTGCGAGTTACACTGGGAATACAATACTCTGAAATTACACACTCGCTGGTTACACTGGGAATACAATACTCTGAAATTACACACGTGTGAGTTACACTGGGAATACAATACTCTGAAATTACACACATGCAAGTTACACTGGGAATACAATACTCTGAAATTAAACACGTGAGTTACACAGGGAATACAACACTCTGAAATTACACACGTGCGAGTTACACTGGGAATACAATACTCTGAAATTATACAAGTGCGAGTTACACTGGGAATGCAATACTCTGAAATTACACATGCGTGACTTACACTGGGAATACAATACTCTGAAACTACCCACATGCGAGTTACACTGGGAATACAATACTCTGAAATTACACACTCGCGAGTTACACTGGGAATACAATACTCTGAAATTACACATGCGAGTTACACTGGGAATACAATACTCTGAAATTATACATGTGCAAGTTACACTGGGAATACAACACGCTGAAATTACACACTCACTAGTTACACTGGGAATACAATACTCTGAAATTACACACTTGTGTGTTACACTGGGAATACCAAACTCTGAAATTACACACGTGCAAGTTACACTGGCAATACAATACTCTGAAATTACACACGCGTTAGTTACACTGGGAATACAATACTCTGAAATCACACACTCGCGAGTTACACTGGGAATACAATACTCTGAAATTACACACATGAGTTACACTGGGAATACAATACTCTGAAATTACACACATGCGAGTTACACTGGGAATACAATACTCTGAAATTACACATGTGCAAGTTACACTGGGAATACAATACTTTGAAATTACACACTCGCGAGTTACAATGGGAAAACAATACTCTAAAATTATACACTCGCAAGTTACACTGGGAATATCATACTCTGAAATTACACATGCATGAGTTACACTGGGAGTACAGTACTCTGAAATTACACACTTGCGAGTTACACTGGGAATACCATACTGTGAAATTACACACACACGAGTTACACTGGGAATACAATACTCTGAAATTACACACTCGCGAGTTACACTAGGAATACAATACTCTGAAATTGCACACACACGAGTTACACTGGGAATACAATACTCTGAAATTACACACGCACGATGTGCACTGGCAATACAATATTCTGAAATTAAACATGCGCGAGTTACACTGGGAATACAATACTCTGAAATTACAGACGCGCGAGTTACACTGGGAATACAATACTCTGAAATTAAACACGCAAGTTACACTGGGAATACAATACTCTGAAATTACACACGTGCAAATTACACTGGGAATACAATACTCTGAAATTACACATGCGCTGGTTACACTGGCTATACAATACTCTGAAATTACACACGTGTGAGTTACACTGGGAATACAATACTCTGAAATTACACATGCAAGTTACACTGGGAATACAATGCTCTGAAATTACACACGTGCGAGTTACACTGGGAATACAATACTCTGAAATTACACATGCGAGTTACACTGGGAATACAATACTCTGAAATTACACACACGCGAGTTACACTGGCAATACAATACTCTGAAATTACACACTTGTGTGTTACACTGGGAATACCATACTCTGAATTTACACACGCGCAAGTTACACTGGCAATACAATACTCTGAAATTACACATGCGTGAGTTACACTGGGAATACAATACTCTTAAATTACACACTCACTAGTTACACTGGGAATACAATACTCTGAAATTACACACGTGCGAGTTACTCTGGGAATACAATACTCTGAAATTACACACGTGCGAGTTACACTGGGAATACCATACTCTGAAATTACACATGCAAGTTGCACTGGGACTACAATACTCTGAAATTACACACGTGCACAAGGACTACCTGTCTCAATTACTAATGTGGAAGAGCCTTAGAAACATTTACCATGAGAAATTAGCATCGTCATTTATCAGTTTACCATGTTATGTCATGCTTATATTATGGGTTTAGTTCCTTAGAGGTAATCGTCTGTGATTTACCACGTTTGTCTGTGTTAGATCACGCTTTCAGTGTGCCACAGCTGTTCAGTAAAACACTTTTTTATGCTTTCCAATTGTCGCGTGTACCACAACAAATTTAGAATATATGCGTTTACTATATCAAATTAGTAATACTGGTGTAAGAATGGTGTTATTTAGCTTGGAGCAATGGTTAATGGAATTTGATGGGTTTGTAATAATGTACATGGTATAAATGCCGGGTTTCACAAAAAGCACCAGAAAATAAATACATTCATGAATAGATTGAAACGAACATCTGAAACTGAAAACATGTTTTTTTAAATCCCTGAAACTGGATCGCAGTGCACTGCTCTAAACCTAGTCTCCGTTCCAACAGCCGAGCAGACCCTTGGCTTTGGCAGGCATTGGCAGCTGCTTCTCGTTGTCAGAGCACTGGTTTGGCAGGCCTTGGCAGCTGCTTCTCGTTGTCAGAGCACTGGTTTGGCAGACATTGGCAGCTGCTTCTCATTGTCAGAGCACTGGTTTCTCGTGCAGCCAAGGTTTAATACAATCTAAAAAAAAAGAAACTTGTGAATAAGAACACTCTTTCAAACCTTGGGCTGCTACTTAACTCACTTTTCTTTACATATAAATAAAGTACAGTAAAACACAACAGTTCGCCGTAGTAGCAGCTTGGTAAAAGCATAGTAAACTGCAAGGTAACAATGCACATTCACTGTGGTAAAGTTTACTAGACTAGAGATGCAACCCTGTGTTGCATTGCAAAAAGAGTGTTTAATAATCTGCTGCTAACAAGTAGGGAAATTAAATTTTAAATTAAGAGGTGAATTTGGAGGATTCTATTTAAATCAAGCTCCACATCTGCTTGGCATTGCAGCATCATTTGGAACAGCGTGGTTTGATCATTATGTTATTAGATTTGAATGACTACGATATCAGATTCTGGTAAATTAGGAATGCATTTTGCCAGTACATACATGGGGAAATGGGAAGAACAATTACATAGCAAATCGGAAAGAGAACCTTTAGAATACATTCGGTTTGTAGATGATATTTTTGGGGTTTGGACACATGGAGAAGAATCTCTTTTCCAGTTTCATAAAATGGTAAATGAAATACACATTAATATTAAGGTGGAACTTAGATGGTCATGAAAAGAAAAATAATTTTTAGATTCCATGATAAAACTTGAAAAAGGTACAAATAAGACTGACCTCTACTGTAAAGCTACCGACATGCACCAGTATTTACACATGTCCTCTGCACATCCAATCCACATTAAAAGGGCAAACCCAAAGGGGCTAGGAATAAGAATACGAAGAATATGCTCAAGAGAGTGACTGTGAAAAACAAAGACATGTATTAAAAACAAATCTTAAAAAAGAGGATACAAAGAAAGAATTATAGAGACAGAGTTAAGAAAAGTGGATAAACTAAAAAGAGATGATCTTCTAGATTATAAAAATAGAGATAAAAAGATCAGGAGAGTCCTATTAGTAATATCTTACTCTAAACTTTTGCCCAGTATTTCTAAGATAGTTTGTAAACACTTGCGGATTCTACATAACTCAGAAAAATTGAAAAAAGTATTTCTTAAGGCCCCAGTTGTAGCATTCAAAAGTGAAGCTAATTTAGGTGATATTTTAGTTGACAGTAAACATAAAAGAATAATTGACAGAATAGGTTCTACAAATACTTGCACTAGTACATGTAAAATGTGTAAATACATGGACAAAAGTAAAAATATAATTACACATGAGAACAACACATATCCACTAAATACTAATAGCTAATGTAAAAACAGCAATGTTGTTTATGGAATAGCCTGTGAAAAATGTGATGAAATAAAATATGTTGGAGAGACTGGAACAACTTTATACAAAAGAATTCAGAACCACCTTTCATTAATATTATTACAGAGTTGTCTTGACACAGCACCAACACACCACTGCATTCGAGAGCTTGGGATTGCGTGGCTATCGCCAGTGGATCAGTTGACAATCTACACAGAAATGTTCCTGCTGTTTCCAAAATAACAACAGCAAAACCCTGCGTTTAAAGTGTGCTGATTTGATATCAAGCAGCACTTGGTTTTGCAGAAGCTCTGAGTATCCCAGCAGAGTGGCGGTCTTGCAGTTTGAAGAACAAGCCTGACTGCAGCAGCATTCAATGAAGCAGATGAGGTTGAAGAGATCATATGAGATCTTATCAGGGCTGCAGCACTCTGCACAGCAAACAGTACTGATGCTGCTGACGCAGTTAGAGGTCACATTAAAATCAGCAAGATACACGGCTTCAGCGATGAGTCTACATCAAAGGGAGATTGTGAAGAAATGCATTACTGTTCTCACCATTGCTCCCCTTCAAAAACTGTTTTAATTGACTTAATCATCTAACCCTAACACTAACCCTATATTATAAATGAATATGTACAGCCGACACATTGTCTCACAAACTGCAGGAGTGCCTTCTTGTGACACACTTGTACCATACTGTGCATGCTAACTTACTATGCATCATGTTTTAATCAACAGCTAATAGAATGTCATACTTTAATAGAATGATAACACAGTGACATCACTCTGGAACCAGCCTGCCATGATCATGAGATCATTGGGTTATGGGCTAGATGTGCCAATAGTTAGGGATGATAATTAAGGTGATTAATGGTGATCCATTACAGTACTATATCAGCACCAGTGTGCTCCCCTATTAGCTACTGCAATATTTCCCAATCCAGATCCACTTTGTTGACGCTGCTGGTATTGTTCTTGTCTTCCAATGGCCACTAGGGTTGCTTCAGGGTAGAACACTGGCATAACAATATCTCAATGTTAGTTTTCCAAACAAAGGACACATTGTTTTCCTGGTAACACTTTACATTAAGTGTCTCTAATTCTTGTGTATTTATATAGTACTTACACAGTGAATACATGCCTACCATCACATAACTACAAGGTTATTATGCATAGTTACAATATACTTTGGGGTAGGTTTACTAAAGTGTTACACATCTCTCAATAGTCACAAACCAGCTGCAAAAGAGTCAGAAGTCTAGGGTAAAACGTAGTAAACATGTATAATGCTATTTGTCTCTTTTTAGGGACTGCTTTGCGGCAGCAGTTCTTCTTTATGATTCAACCTCAGATGAACATGTAGGGAGTAGGAGAAGCAATTCAGGATTCTCAATATTATAATATGTACGAAAGCTGCCGTCAATTGCGACAATTGCATCAATTTTTTAAGGACTTTTGAAAGCACGTTTTAAACAGTTGCGATTGTTGCTGACATTTCCCAGTCCACCTTTTCTCGTGCACTGACAGTTGTGTTCAATGCATTTTTGAGGCAAACAGCGAAATACCTATTTTTCCCTAAAACCAGGGAGCAATAGTCTGCACACATGTGCCGCTAATCCAGCTACTTCTGAGCATCTTTATAGAAACAGCAAACACATCTATTCTATTAATGTGCAGGTGGTTTGTAATTGTGTACAATTTAGCACTGCACCCCTGACCTAATAATAAAAATTTTAAAATAAAGTGTGCTAGGTATTCATTTGATTTTACTACTGTACTGTACACTGCATAGGCGTACAGTTCAGATTTATATATTTTTTCATAATGCAATGTGTAGCCTACCCAAAACACATTAGTGTTATTTCAGTGCAATGATTTACACATTTAAAATACATTGAGCACTATGAATGTATGTGTGTGTGATTGTTTTTTTTTAACCTGACACCTCCTAATGTCAGCCAACATATCCAGTTTAGCGAGGGTCTATTCCAGTATGACTACGACAAGCTTTTTCACAGAAACACATTTTATACTTGGGGGTGAAGATGGGGGCTCCATTATAGATTTGGATTGGATTAAACTGCCTTTCAAAGTAAACGATATATATATATATATATATATAGATATATATATATATATATATATATATATATATATATATATATATATACACACACACACACACACATATATATCCATCCATCCATCCATATATATATATATATATATATATATATATATATATATATATATATATATATATATATATATATATATATATATATAGTGAGCCTTGAGAGGACATCACTGGGCTATGGGCTACATGTGCAGATAGTTAGGGATGATAATTAAGGTCATTAGATTAGTCATTGCCTCAACTGGCCAGAACCTGTAGCTAATACAATTAGTATCTCCTCCAGTCCAGCCACATAAAAAGGCCGAGCATTCGCTAGACAGGGGATCATTACAGAGGAGAGAAGGACAGAGCGGTGCTGGAGACTGTTGTTTGTACGTGTTGAAAATTGTTTTTTTAAACTACTTGGTGCAAGATATTTGTTTTGTTTTCTTTTGTCTGGTGTCCTTCAACCCCAAAAAAACTCAAAATAAAAGCACACGGTTCAAACAAAGCTGTGTTCGTCTCTGTCATTAATTCCACATTAAAAAGTGGTACCACAAGAGGAGCTGTCTGATGGCAACAGTTAAAAATTTAAAGGGCATAATAATAGGGGCATGCTATAGACTGCCAAATTCAGACATCAAGCAAAATAATGTGCTATATAATGACTTTAGAAATGCATGCAGCAAAGGAGAAGCCATATTAATGGGGGATTTCAACTTCCCCCATATAAAATGGGAAAACCAGGTGGGGAAAACGACAGACAAAATTGAAATGGTAGAAATGACAAAATATTGCTTCCTAATGCAATTTGTCAAGGCACCGACTATAGGGGAGACATGCCTTGATTTAGTCTTTTCAAATAACAAAGGCAGAATAACAAAAACAGGTCAGAGAACCACTGGCAAACTTAGATCATAACATGGTCTCATTTGAAATGCTTTATAAACCCCAAAAAGTAATGACTAAAGCTAAGGTTTATAATTTTAAAAAGGTAAACTATGAAGGTATGAAACAGAGACTGACAAATTAGACTGGAGTAAAATAGAGAAAACATCCACAGCAAAGGATGGCTATTTCTCAAAAAGGTAGTCCTAGTGCCACAAAACAATTACATCCCAAAAGTAGACAAATCAAAATCTAAAAAAAAATGACCAAAATGGTTTAATAGATTGATTTAAAAAAATATTCAGATAAACAGAATCCTGGGAGACAGTCAACATGGTTTTAGGAAAGGGAGATCGTGTCTAACTAACTTTTTTTGAGGATGCAACAGACAATGAATAATTGCAAAGCATATGACATGGTCTATTTAGATTTCCAGAAAGCTTGTTACAAAGTCCTGCATAAAACATTAATTATCAAACTGAACGCAATAGATTCAAAGAAATGCATGCACTACATTAATGACTCAGACTCAAAAATAGGAGGAGTGGCAAACACTGTTGCAGCAGCAAAGGTCATTCAAAATGATCTAGACAAGATTCAGAACTGGGCAGACACATGGCAAATGATATTTAATAGAGAAAAGTGGTACTGCACAGAGGAAATAAAAATGTGCATTATAAATATCATATGGGAGATACTGAATTTGAAGAAGGAATCTGAAAAAGATCTAGGAGTTTATGTTGACTCAGAAATGTCTTCCTCTAGACAATGTGGGGAAGCTATAAAAAAGGCCAACAAAATGCTGGGATATTTAATGAAAAATGTTGAATTTAAATCAAGGGAAGTAATATTAAAACTTTACAATGCATTAGTAAGACCTCATCTAGAATATTGTGTTCAGTTCTGATCACCTTGCTACAAAAAGATTACAAAAAAAATTGAATCTATTCAGTTTTGAACAAAGAAGACTATGCAGCGATCTGATTCAAGCAAAATTCTAAAAGGTATTGACAATGCCGACCAAGAGCACTTTTTCAACCTGAAAAAAGAAACAAGGACCAGGGGTCACAAATGGAGATTAGATAAAGGGGCATTCAGAACAGAAAATAGGAGGCACTTTTTTACACAGAGAATTGTGAGGGTCTGGAACCAACTCCCCAGTAATGTTGTTGAAGCTGACACCCTGGGATCCTTCAAGAAGATTCTGGGATCAATAAGCTACTAACAACCAAACGAGCAAGATGGGCCGAATGGCCTCCTCTAGTTTGTAAACTTTCTTATGTTCTTATGTTCTTACGTTCTTATGTTCTTATGTTCTTATTTTCTTACGTTCTTATGTTCTTATGTTCTTACGTTCTTACGTTCTTACGTTCTTATGTTCTTATGTTCTTATTGTCTTATGTTCTTACGTTCTTATGTTCTTATGTTCTTAAGTTCTTATGTTACCTATTTTCCTTTCATTACTTTTTTTATAGGTCACAGGTCAAACTCTATCCTAAACAGAGATCAGATGTGTGGAAAGAAGACAGTAGAAAATAAGATCAGGCCTAGTGCTTCTATAATAAAGAAAAGGAAACTGAGTAAATATTATGGAGATGTGATTTGCTGATTGCTGCTGTAATCTCTGACTTCTATCTAGGTCAGGTCAGCTTGGCTGGGGCTCTGCTCACTTGAGGAGGTGTGAACCTCAGTGATGTCAGAGCACAACCCACAGCGTGGTTACCACGATGATGGAGCTCTCACTGCTTCCTGTAAATAATCGAGCCAAGTGAAAATACTGAATTTATAAGGTGATTGACATTTGTGACGTTTAACACTAGAAGGACCGAAGATATACTCATACCTAGAAGCCCCGCAGCGGTCCTTCTGATACCTGTATAGAAAACACTGTAAATAGTACAATGAAAGGAGAAACAGTCAGATGTAATTCCTTTTTTTTTTAATGAGTAAGCCTCAAACATCTGAACAATCGAAGTTTGAGACATGTGCTATATATATATATATATACATATATATATATATATATATATATATATATATATATATATATATATATATATATATATATATATATATATATATATATATATATATATATATATATATATAACATATATTCAGTGCCTATAGGAAGTATTCACCCCCCTTGGATGTTTTCACAGTTTGTTGTGTTACAATCTGAAATCTTGATACATTTAAATGGGATTTTTTTTTTTCCTTTGATTGACACAACCTACTTAACACTTTCAATGTGTGAGAAAATAGGGGGTGAAAAAACAAATCAATTAAAAATAAAAACCTGAAAAGTTTTCATTAGATAAGTATTCACCTCCTTTGCTGTGACACTCCTAAATAAGCTCGGGTGCAACCAATTCCCTTCAGAATCCACACAGTAAGTTAAATGGAGTCCATCTGTGTGCAACAAAAGTGGTTCACATGATTTCAGGTTAAACACACCTGTCTGTAAGGTCCCACAGTTGGGTAGCAAAGATACTACCATGAAGACCAACTTTCAGAACAACTCTGGGATAAAATTGTGGAAAGGCACAGATCAGGGGAGGGTTATAACAAGATTTCAAAGGCATTGAATATCCCTTGGAGCACAGTCAAGTCAATCATTAAGAAGTGGGAGGTATACAACACCACCCAGAATCTGCTTAGAGCAGGCCGTCCACCCAAACTGAGCAGCCGGGTAAGAAGGGCATTGGTCAGCCACCAAGAGGCCAATGACAACTCTGAAACCTACAGCGTTCCATGGCTGAGATGAGAGAAACTGTCCATGTGTCAACAATAGCTGAGGTACTCCACAAATCTGGCCTGTATGGAAGAGTGGCAAGAAGGAAGCCATTTCTGAAAAAAGCCCGTGTAAAATCCCGATTGGAATTAGCAGAAAGGCATGTGGGAGACTCCGAAAAGATGTGGCAAAAGATTCTGTTGTCCAATGAAACAAAATTTAACTATTTGGCCTAAATGCAAAGCGTTATGTCTGGCGCAAACCCAACATAGCACATCACCCAGGTAACACCATCCCATAATACACCTGAGTGGCTTAAAAACAAGAAAGTGAATGTCCTAGAGTGGCCCAGTCAAAGCCCGGACTTGAATCCTATTGAGAATCTGTGGCAAGACTTGAAGATTGCTGTCCACCAATGATCCCCATCCAACTTGACAGAGCTTGAACAATTTTGCCAAGAAGAATGGACGAATATTGCACGAGCCAGATGTGCAAACCTGGTAGAGACTTACCTCAAAAGACTCACAGCTGTAATTGCTGCCAAAGGTGGTTCTACCAAGTATTGACTCAGGGGAGTGAATACTTATCTAATCAAGACATTTCCCTTTTTTTTTCATTAACTGTTTCACAATAAAAATTCCCTTGCCTCTTCAAAGTGTTGCGCAGGTTGTGTAACTCAAAGATGAAAAAAAATCCCAAGATTTCAGATTGTAACACAACAAACTGTGAAAATGTCCAAGGGGGGTGAATGCTTCCTATAGGCACCATATATATATATATATATATATATATATATATATATATATATATATATATATATATATATATATATATATATATATATGTGTGTGTGTGTGTGTGTGTGTGTGTGTGTGTGTGTGTGTGTGTGTGTGTGTGTGTGTGTGTGTGTGTGTGTATGTATATATGTATATATGTGTGTGTGTGTATATATATATGAACAATTTATTTTACAAATCAAAAAAAGAAAATATAAATAAATAAACATCTGAACAGACATTGGTTTACAACATACTGTACATATTTATAAACCTGAAACAATAGCAAAACATTTTGTACTTTTCAACAGCAATCGGTTTATTATCAGATGAGCAAAAGTAAATGAACAACGTCGATAAATAAACTTCGAAAAAAACATTTCACAGAAGGACACAGCACAGGAAGCTATAAGAAGTTATAAAATGTATTTTTCTTTTTTTCGACAAAAGGGTATTCCTTAACCTTGAGTCAAAGGCTGCATCAACACAGGGCACAGCTGTCTGAAGTTTTATTTTTACTGCACTTGCCAACCTGGCATTGGCGTCTCTTGCGGCTCTCAATGGGGTTGCCAGCTTCAGCTGTGGGTACACGCTTGGCAGTCTCCCTCTGTTCCAAATGCTTCTTGTGAAGTTCCTGTGCTAACTGTTAAATATATTCTCTCCTTGGTAAATTCTTCTCTATGCATTATTTGTAAAGTACCCAGGAGTTGATGGCTGCTAGGTCCAATACATTGTAAAACACCTGAACAGACCACTGTCGGGAGCCAGCTTTCACAGAATACTTCCATGCAATCTGATCCAAAACATCAACTCCATATTTTGTTGTGTTGTAAAACTCCAGGGTCGCTGGTATTTATTTTCACTAGTCCTGATGATAATTGACTGATCAAAGCAGCGCAGCTGGCAAGCAGGCGCCAGCCTTCAAAAGGCTGATTGAAAACAATAGACTCTCAGTCATTCACTCAGATAGAGAGTAGAGACTAATCTGATTACAGCTAAACTAGTAAATAAAAATAATAAAGTAGAATACCATCCTGTATAATCACAAGACAATTGTTTTCTGTGTGGCCGTCAATGTGACTGCTCCCGGGGCTTTTAGGTATAATGTAATATATCTCCTTTATTTCTGCACTCCCGCGTTTCATGCTTTGTGAGAATATTTAATACATACAGACAGAAAGGTATGTCAAAGCGCAGCCCCATATGTGTTACACGACTGGAGAAAATTACATTTTAAAACTAAAAACTGCCAAAATGACCACCACGGGGCTTCGAGGGTTAACTCTTTACATGGTGTCTCTAATTACTGTGTATTTAAAAAGTAGTTACATAGTAAATACATCTGTACTTACACATAATTACAATGTTATTATGCATAGTGTCACAGGGCGCTGTTCAATCCCACTGCAGACACCACGTGTCACAAGGATCCTTTGAGTGGCGAGTGTGGCGATGTCACAGACCAGGAAGCAGTACACAGCAAACTGAAACAGCCCTGTGTGTTTATTAATCAAACAGCAAAATAAATCAGCACGAGGGCCAAAGCAACAAAACACAAAACAAACAAACAAGTACCTGTAGGGTTATCATAAACAGGTAGCAATCGTTTTACTGTGTGATTCTCTCTCTGTGACTCTGCCCGCTGCTCTCAGCTCCAAACACTCACCAACTACTCAAGTGAAGCTCCCTCCAGGATCAGTTTCTCAAACATCCTAACATTGATCATGATTGCTGAAAAGAGATTTCACATTAAATGTGAAACACACATTAACGCACATTAAGTGTGTATATGCGTGTGTGCCCATGTATGTGTGTGTGTGTACGCATGTGTGTGTGTGTGCTCGTGTGTGTGTGCGCGCGTGTGTATGTGTGTGTGCGCGAGTGCACGTGTGCGTGTACGCGTGTGTTTGCTCGTGAGTGTGCACGCGTATGTGTGCACTTGTGACTGTGTGAGTGTGTGCATGCGTATGCATGTGTGTGTGTGTTTGTGTGTGTATGTGTGTTTGTCTGCTTTCCTCTCCAGCAGACAGGTATTGAAGCAGTGCTGTGCAGAGGCATTCCAATATGAATTTAAGATGTTCATTAACATTATTCATTTTTCAGTAATTGCATATGAGCTGACATGAGACCCAGATAACTACTGAGTAATATTTGCATCTCAATGTCCCTTTTAGTGTGGGGCGTATGTGTGATTCCCTTTGAAAGGAGGAAGCATGACTCATTTACAAAACCACCATCACCAAAAAGTTACAAAAACTCCTGTTTGATTCGGAGAAACATCACACACACACACACACACACACACACACACACACACACACACACACACACACACACACACACACACACACACACACACACACACACACACACACACACACACACGCAGACACACACACGTGCATATGCACACACACAAACTCACACACTCACACATACACACACACAAACTCACACACACAAACTCATACACTCACACACGCACGCTCACACACACACACACACACACACACACACACACACACACACACACACACACACACACATGTGGTCGTGTGTGTACGTGTACGTGTGTGTGTGTGCGTGAGACACATACACACACACTCACACACACAGACTCACACACACACACATTCACATACAAACATACGCACACACACACTCATATACACACAGACACATAAACTCACACACACACTCACACATACACACACACACAAACTCACACACACAAACACACGATCACACATGCACGTGTACACACACACACACACACACGTGCACACATACAAACACTCACGCGCACACACACACGTGCACACGCACACACACGCATGCGTACATACACACACACAAACTCACACACACGCACAAACAAGAAGCCCAGATTCACAATTGTACAGACAGTACAGCTCACTGTTTTAATAGTCATTGTAATCTGAGTGCCTTGAGCGGGGCTCACTGCTGCCTCAGGGACTCACCATGAAAACAAGTCTGAGCACAATCCCTTCCACTCCTTATCGCTGGGCTTATATAAGCAATTGGTAACATTAGATTTGTTTGTATCCTGTTTTACCTTGCCTTTTGTTTTGTGTGAATGTGTAAAACACACAATGGGGTAAATATGGCCCATCTTTGAGTTTGTTTGTATTTCTTTATTCCAGTTCCTGGGGTGGAAATCTATGCCAGTCTTTGCAACTCCATACACCCCATCCTTATCTAGGATATAAGTCATGATACAAGGTGTACCTGGCATCATCTTTACAGTACATTTTGTGACTAACAGTTAAAGATATTGACAGGAAGCAGGTGTCACACTTATGCACCATGAAGTGTTGAGCTTATTGTTTTTTTACAATTATTTACCCAAGACAAGCCCATTTAAACATCTAGCAGTCTGAAAACAACTCAAGAGTCAATCCCATAAAAACATATAGCATTCAGTGCATCGAAGACAATTTCAGATCTTAGAAAAGTTTGATTCTCTAGTAACCTACTTTTTTTATTTATGCAGCCAGCTTCACAGTCTGAGAAACTTTCCCTACCAACACGTTGATAAAGTGGTGCATTTCCCCTGGGGTTGGTTTACACCCACGTCTCTCTTGCAGGCCTTTGCACAGCAGCGCTGCTCTAGCACATGTGTGCCCATGTATACTCTTTCAATCCAGTGCTCTTGTTTCAGGCTCCTCACACTTTTACCTTCTTGGTACCTTCCCGGTCGGGATGCCCCCCTGCGGCAGTTCCTCGCAGTCGGTCACTGAGGCACCCATTCCTTTAATGTGTGGAGCATGCAAAGATAAGCCTTACAGTGAAATAGCAAACCTCACAGTAAATATAAACACAGAAAAATATTAGCTTGAAGTATAAAAAAAATATAGCTTGTTCTGTGATGACTTAATAATTCATTTGACATCATTTGTTATTAACCATTCATTGAGCAAGGTGGTGTTTCAACAATCTTTGTTTTGACAATCAAAGAGTGATCCGGAGATTTTGGGAAAAATAAAGGAATTCTGCCATCTGTCTAGTAAAAGCAAAAACTGAGCTCCGTTTTAATTCCACAGCTGCAACAAAACTATTTATTTTTTATAAAATACTTAAAAAAACACAAAATGGAGCATTCAAGCTAACTGGCTGTGTCACATTGTTCTAACAGCACAAGCACCTCGGTGAATGCACTTGGCGATTGCAGGGGCCAGCTCGGGGGGAGAGTCCTGAGATGGGAGGAATGTGGTGCAGGCTGGAGCTTGCAGATAGATGGAATGCTGATGTTAGCAGTGCTGTCACTGAGTTTACTTCAGGCTGCTCTAAGACACATGAGACACACAGAGATCCCTCATCTCTCTCTCTCTCTCTCTCTCTCTCTCTCTCTCTCAGGGTCTCTCTCCTCTGTCTCTCTCCTCTCTCTCTCCTCTCTCTGTCTATTTCTCTCTCTCTCTCTCTCATCTCTCTCTCTCTCTCCTCTCTTTCTTTCTCTTTCTCTCTCTAACTCTCTCCTCTCTCTGTCTCTCTCCTCTCTCTCTCTCTCTCTAAGCAGAAGGCAAAGGAGAGAGAGATCGAGGCTAGTCAGAGGAGAAGCAAGATAGTATGAGAGAGGAAGAGTTAGGAGAATATGCTCTCTCCTTTCTCTCTTTCCCTTGCTCTCTCTCTCTCCATCAATCACCCCTCTCTCTCTCTCTCCTCTCTCTCTCTCCTCCCCCTCTCTCTCTCTCTCCTCTCTTCCTCTCTCTCCCTCTCTCCTCTCTCTCTCTCTCTCATCTCACTCTCTCTCTCTCTCTCTCCTCTCTCTCTCCTGTCTCTCTCTCTCCTCTCTCCCTCTCTCGATCTGCGAGTAGAGAGAGGGGAGGGAGGAGAGCGCTGAGCCTGGGGAGGAGAGAGAGAGAGAGAAGGAGGAGAGGAGCAAGGAGAGGATAGGAGTGTATTAGCGAAGAGCGTGAGAGAGCAGCTAGCCCTGCACATCTCTCCCTCTCTCTCTCCTCCCTCTCCCGACGGCCGGACAGTAGCGACGAGACTTCCATCTCTCTCTCTCTCTCTCTCTCTCCCCTCTCCTCCTCGAACCTGTTTGTTCCTTCCCGAAACCGTCTCTCCGGAAGAGAAGAGACAGAGAGAAGAGAGAGAGGAGAGTCTCTCTCTCTTGGAGGATTGTGGGAAGTGGCTTGCAGCGAGGTGGAACGCCGGTGCGGTATGACCGGGAAATTTAAAACTTTATTTATCTATTTATTATTTTTTTACTACAAATTTATTTATTTATTTTGTTTGATAGTTACTTTTTTTTTTTTGTGTTTGTTTGTTCGTAGGTTAGTGGCGTGTGTGTTTGTTTGTTTGGAGGGTGTTTGGAGATCCCGTTATGGGGTCTCGTTCAGGAGGGCTGGGGGCTCTCACCCGCCGACACGGGGTCCGTTGCCTGCCTGACCCCGGGGTTTCGGTGGAGGAGTGCCTGCTGGCAGTAGGAGAGGTGGTGGGGTTTGAAAATATTATGTCGGCGTCAAGAATGAATAAAGCGCTAGTAATATTTTTAGTGGAGGTGTCTCTGGTACACAAGCTGGTAGAGGAAGGATTTACAGTGAAAGGTGAATTTGTTCAGGTTTCCCCTCTAGTAACCCCGGTTACGAAAGTTATTATTTCTAATGTGCCTCCGTTTTTAAAAAATGAGCAATTAGAAAAGAATTTAGCTCGTTTTGGTAAACTGGTGTCCCCGATTAAGGGAATCCCGCTGGGGTGCAAAAATAACAGTGTTAGGCACGTCATGTCGTTTAGAAGGCAGGCGTTTGTCTTACTAAATGATCCTAACCAAGTCATTAATGTTGCCTGGAATTTTAACGTGGAAGGGATGAATTGTGTAGTTTTTGTCAGTTCCGAAACGATGAGATGTTTTTACTGTGGAGAACAGGGACACCAGAGGAAAGCCTGCCCGAGAAAGGAGGCTAGAGCGGAGACAGGGCAGGATCAGGGCGATGCTGGCGGGGAGGAAGTCGGGGGTGTTGGGGGTGAGCGGGAGGAAGAGTCGGCTCCCCCAGCGCAGCCGCAGAGCGAGCCGGTGCTGACCGAGGAGGGGGCGATCCAGAGGGAAACCGGAGCAGAACCACCAACACCACGGCCTCGCACAAAGAGACCCAGCCGCAGCCTGTCACTGACGGGTTCGGAGGATAATACCGCTACTACTGAGAATGGTGAAGAATCATTCAAGGTAGTAGCGAAAAAGACACGAATTCAGCGGAAGGCTGCAGAGCTGCCGGATGGCAGAGCGCAGCCAGTGCAGAACTCCGAACCCGTGCAGACAGGGAGACTGCGGGCTCCAGGCGGGGCGTCAGTCCCTCCCAACGCGGAGGAAGAGAGCACAGCGCAGGGTGAGCCGGGCGCGGTGCAAGACTCTCCGCTAGCTGAATCTCAGCCGCCTGAAATGGTGCCGGCTGTAGCAGAGACCGGTGTCGGGGAGTCGGAGGGAGCTGCGGAGGAACGGATTCTCGGGGGCGAGCGAGAGGACAGCGCGGATGAGATGGAGGGGGAGCTCTCTGACTCCTCGCTTATCTCAGACATCCCTGATAGCCAACCCGTCAGTAAGAAAAAGTTATACACACTTGAGCAGGTAAATGATTTTATGATAGAAACAAAAGGGAAAAGGGGAGTAGAAATAGAGAGTTTTTTCCCTGATCTAAGGTTATTTCTCCACTCCGCTCACGTTATAACAAGGAAAGCCACAATAGAAGAATTTGATCAGCCAAAACGTTATAGATTAAAAAAAATTGTTCAGAAAATTAAAAAGGATCTTAAAAGTGGTTCAAAATCTCTTGTTTAAAAATGGCTGTGTTTTATGAAACTTCTTTTATTACTTGTTTTAGTGTGTTAGTTTTTTTAGCTATGATGGAAAGGTGCGTTTTTATTTCTTTTAATCTAAACGGCTGCAGACAGTCTTTTAAGAGGGCGCAGCTAGTCGGGTTTTTAGAGCAGAAGCAGGCGGGGGGGGGGTTTTCTGCAGGAAACGCACTCGGATCAGGAGAATGAGGAGGCGTGGCGAGCGGAGTGGAAGGGGCTGTGCGTGATGAGTCACGGCGCTAGTACCAGTGCAGGAGTAGCCGTGCTTTTTAAACCCAGCCTGGGGGCAGTTTTACTAGATATAGATGAAATCGAGAAAGGGAGGATTTTAAAAGTAAGAGCTAGGCTGGGCAGTACAGTGTATGTTTTTATTAATATTTATGCCCCCAATAGAGGGGGCGAACGAATTTTATTTTTTAAGAAATTAAAGCAAGCTCTTTTTAATATTAATAATAATGATGTGGTGGTAGTAGGAGGAGATTTTAATTGAGTTAATTTTAATATTGATAGAAATAATGATGAACCACACCCTCAGTCCTCCAGAGAGTTGGCTGCATTGTTAGAGTCCAGTGACCTGGTTGACATATGGAGATGCCTGCACCCCAGTTCAAGACAATACACCTGGTCTCAGTATCACACAGACTGTGTATATAGAGCAAGACTAGACCGGTTTTATACTTCAAAAAACGATTTAAATAAATTTATCAAAGCAAGAATCATCCCCAGTAGTCTCTCTGACCACCACTGTCTATTAATTACAGTATTAATTCAATCAGAACCCCACAGAGCATCTTACTGGCATTTCAATGTAAAATTATTACAAGATGTAAAATTTAAGCAACAATTCAAACTTTTTTGGATAATTTGGAAAAAAGAAAAAGCACAATATAAAGATTTAAGACAGTGGTGGGACATTGGCAAAATACAAATTAAATGTTTTTGTCAACAATATACTATAAATGCAACCAGGTCACTGAACACAGCCGTGAGAGAACTGGAGTCCAAAATCCTCCTCCTAGAGGAAAGTTTAAATTCAGAATTTAAAGAACAGACCCTGGAGAACCTAAAGGAGCAGAAAATCGCGCTGGGGAGCTTGCTGAAGGAAAGAGTGAAGGGGGCGATTGTGCGTTCCAGATTCATGGAGTTGAGAGACATGGATGCCCCCACTAGTTTCTTCTTCAACCTGGAGAGGAAGAGAGCGGACAGTAGACAGCTGTGTTGTATCAGGACTCCTGGTGGGAAAGAACTGCACACCCGGGAGGAAATCAGCAGAGAGGCGGTGCGTTTTTACAAGGAACTTTATAATAATGAAATGTGCAACATAGAGGACACTGAGCGGCTGCTCCAGGGGTTACCCAGCCTCAGTGAGAAGGAGCAGATTCAGCTGGACGCACCGCTGACCCACCAGGAGATGACCGCCGCTGTCAAGCAGCTCTCCAGCGGAAAGGTTCCCGGGATCGATGGACTGCCAGCAGAATTTTATAATAATTTCTGGGATATAATGGGGGAGGATTTGCTCCAGGTTCTGAGAGAGAGCCTCAGCCACAGGGAGCTGCCTCTTAGCTGCCGTAGGGCAGTGGTTACACTGCTGCCCAAGAAGGGAGACCTATGCCAGCTTAAAAATTGGAGACCTGTGTCAATTTTATGTTCTGATTTAAAGATTTTATCCAAAACAATCGCTAATAGATTAAAAAGTGTTATTGGAACTGTAATACATATGGATCAAACATATTGTATACCGGGTCGCTCTATTTTTGATAACTTGTTTTTTATTCGAGATTTTTTAACTGTAAGTGATATTTGTGATTTTAATGTAGGAATGGTCTCCCTGGATCAAGAGAAGGCTTTCGACAGAGTCGACCACACCTACCTCTTTCATACACTGGAAGCCTTCGGGTTCGGTCCTGGTTTTATTTCTTATATTCGGCTTTTATATTCCAACATTTTTAGTATTTTAAAGATCAACAATGGGCTGAGTCAGCCCTTCCCAGTGTGCAGGGGTATAAGGCAGGGCTGTGCCCTGTCTGGTATGCTGTATTCACTGGTTATAGAGCCCCTGCTGCACCTGCTGAGGGTCAGGCTAGCTGGATGGACAGTGCCCTCCTCGCCCTCCACACCCTCCTCTGCCACAGTGAAGGTGTCTGCCTACGCAGACGATGTGACTGTGTTTGTGAGGGGGGATGCAGATGTCCAAGCGCTGCAGCAGACTCTAAATGAGTTCCAGAGAGCATCTTCTGCCAGAGTAAACTGGGCAAAATGTGACACCTTCCTGTCAGGCGGCTGGGATGAGGGCACCCCTCCTTTCCTGCCTGAGGGGCTGAAATGGAACAGAACAGGTATTAAAGTGTTGGGGGTGTACCTCGGAACAGAAAACTACATGAAAAAGAACTGGGAGGGTTTGTTGGATAGGGTGAGGGGGCGGCTGCAGAGGTGGAAGGGACTGCTGGCTCAACTGTCCTTCAAGGGCCGGGTGCTTGTTATTAATAATCTGGTGGCCTCTAGCTTGTGGCACAAGCTGGTATGCTTGGACCCACCCCAGGGCCTGGTGAAGGAGATCCAGAGCGTGTTGCTGGAGTTCTTTTGGAGCGGGAGACACAGTTTGAGGCCGGCAGTCCTCTACCTCCCTAGTGATGAGGGGGGGCAGGGGCTAGTCAGCATTGCCAGCAGGGTGGCAGCCTTCAGACTGCAGGCGGTTCAGAGACTCCTGTACACTGAGGAGGAGGCTCATTGGAAGAGGCTGGCCTGTTTCCTTCTTAATAGATTTGGGGGGCTGGGGTTAGGAAAACACCTGTTTTTAATTGAGAACACCAGTTTTAGTAAAGCAGGACTTCCTCCTTTTTATCAAAGTATTTTAAAAGCCTGGCAGCTGGTGAGGGTGGAAAGGGATGTGGAGTCCTTGACAGGGCAGGACCTGTTTGAGGAGCCCCTATTTTTTAATCCACTCTTTCCAGTTAAGTTCCTCCAGTCGATGACGCTCTGTGCCAGTTTTTTAAAAGCAGGTGTAACCAGGATGGTCCACCTGTTAAACCTTGAGCTCTCCTGCTGGCTAACTGCCTCCCAGCTAACTGCACAGCTAGGCTGGCACTCAGAGAGGCTTGCAGAAAGACTGATGGGTGAGTTGAGGGGCAGCCTCTCCCCGCGGCTCAAGGCAGTCCTGAGGGAGGAGTTGTCCAGAGGCACAGAGCAGAGACAGCTTTCCTTATTTCCAGGGATGATCGTGTCACCAGCAGTAGGTGAGGAAGGTGAGGGCGGTGGAGAGAATGGAGGGACTTTGCTTAAATTGCAGAATGTGGAGGAAATTATCTTTCACACAATGAATGGAAAACATATATACAAATTGTGTGTTAAAGCCACAGAGTATAGTAGGCTAAGGGGTCTGGTAGACTCTAAGTGGCGAGCTTACTTGGCTGTAGAGGAGGGGCACAGGCCGGTGTGGAGGGTGCTGTACAAGCCGCCTCTCGCCAAGAGAGTGGGGGACCTGCAGTGGAAGATTCTACACTGCATTGTGTCCACAGGCAGGTTTCTCCATAGAGTGGACCCCAGCATCAGTGAGCAGTGCGCTTTTTGCTCAGCAGAGGAAACTCTCTTTCATGCCTACAGTGAGTGTGAGAGGCTGCGGCCACTTTTTAATTTACTGCAGGGAATCCTGAATAATTTAGGGGTCGTTTTTAGTAAGGAGCTTTTTATTTTTGGGGTTCTATACAGTTTTAAAATGAAAAACAGGTGTGTTCTTATTAATTTTTTAATTGGACAGGCAAAATTGGCTATTTTAAAGACAAGGAAAAATCAACTCTCTGGTTCTGGACTGACCAGTTTAGTGGTTCAGTTCAGGGTGCTCGTGGTCAGCCAGATCAGAGTAGAGTTTGAGTATTTTAAACTGGTCAGTAACCTGGAGGACTTTCAGGAGAGGTGGTGTGTGGGAGACGCCTTGTGTGCTGTGAGTGAGGAGGGGGAGCTCCAGTTTTTGTTCTAATTTTATTTAATTTTTGTTTTACAGTGTTTTATTTTTGGCTTTTATCTGTTTTCAACAAAGAAAAAAAAAAAAACTGTTTAATATTGATTTTTTAATGATCCTTTTATTTTGTTTAAAATCTGTTTTTAAGGAGAACACGATATATTTTAGGATTTTTTAAATTTTGCTCAGGCAGTAGGAATCTTAACTTTTGTTGTGTTTTACCTTTATTTGAATTTTAATGGATTTTATTTGGAATATTTAAATAAAGGATCTTAAAAGTCAAAGTCTCTCTCTCTCTCTCTCTCTCTCTCTCTCTCTCTCTCTCTCTCTCTCTCTCTCTCTCTCTCTCTCTCTCTCCCTCTCTCTCTCTCTCTCTCTCTCTCTCTCTCTCTCTCTCTCTCTCTCTCTCTCTCTCTCTCTCTCTCCTCTCTCTCTCTCTCTCTCTCTCTCTCTAGGACCTATATCTCTTAGAGAGCTCAAGCAGCGGGAGCGCAGAGAGAGACTCTAGCTCTCTCTCTCTCTCTCTCTCTCTCTCTCTCTCTCTCTCTGTCTCTCTCTCTCTCTCTCTCTCTCTCTCTCTCTCTCTCTCTCTCTCTCTCTCTCTCTCTCTCTCTCTCTCTCTCTCTCTCTCTCTCTCTCTCTCCTCTCTCTCTCTCTCTTTCTCTCTCTCTCTCTCTCTCTCTCTCTCTCTCTCTCTCTCTCTCTCTCTCTCTCTCTCTCTCTCTCTCTCTCTCTCTCTCTCTCTCTCTCTCTCTCTCTCTCTCTCTGTCTCTCTCCCTCTCTCTCTCTCTCTCTCTCTCTCTCTCTCTCTCTCTCTCTCTCTCTCTCTCTCTCTCTCTCTCTCTCTCTCTCTCTCTCTCTGTCTCTCTCTCTCTCTCTCTCTCTCTCCCTTCTCGGCGAGCAGGCAGGGCGAGGAGCAGATGACGAATAACTTTTTTTTCAAACGTTGTGGGGGGGGTGGGGGGGGGTGGGGGGGGGGGGGCCTCTCTCCCTCCTCGGGGGGGGGGGGGTGGGGGTGGGGGGGGTGTTGGGGAGGTCTGGGGGGTGGGGGGGGGGGGGGGGGGGGGTGGGGGGGGGGGGGGGTGCCCACAAGGCTTAGGAGTTAGAGAGATGCAAAGGCTCTCTCTTCTCTCTCTCTCTCTCTCTCTCTCTCTCTCTCTCACTCTCTCTCTCTCTCTCTCTTGTCTTTCTGCTTGTTTTTCAGCAGATGTGACCAATAATTTTTTTTTACTTAAAGGCTTAGGGTTATTTCATGCAAAATGATTTATACATTAAATACATTGTAACTATGCATAATAACATTGTAATTATGTGCATGTACACATGCATTTACTAAGTAACTATTATGTAAATACACAGTGATCGGAAACATTGTTTTCTATGCAATAAAGGCATCTGTGTTGTCCAGGGCAGTTTTACAGAACCAGTGTTAAAAAAGAAAAGAAAAGAAATCAAGCCATGCACAAAATGATGGACATATATTCTTTTCCTCTATCAATTGACATAAATGTATTCCTGAATGTACCAAGCAGCAGCTGGCAAAAAACTCCCTGTCACACTGTCCAACCCCCCCCACCCCCCCGTCTCCCCCACTGCCCCCACTGCCCCTACTCCCCCAACCTCTGCACGTTAAGCATCCCCAGGGATACAGTGAGTGATGCCTTCCAGACTGTGATTGTAAGAATGGGAGGGTGCGACAGAGCTATTGTCTCACATGTTGTACAAAAAGGCTTCATAACTTCAGGGACGTGTTTGCAAATGGCTTGCATGCTACTCACACAATGATTGATTTTACCTTTGGGAGGCTTAGCAGTAATTGAAAGACTTTGTTAGGGGTCATTCCTGCACTTGAGTGATTTTATTTTTTAATAAGTAGGTATTTTACAGTAGGTAAGTAGGTATTATTTTAATACAAAGTGTTCATTTGATCTGGTGCACTGTCCCTGGATTTTGCAGCAACAACCATGAGTTTGTTATAAAAAATATACAATATGAAAGCTTAATGTTCGCTTAATGTATTGCTTACATAAAATGTATGTAATCTATATATATATACATATATATATATATAATATATATAATATAAGTATATATATATATATATATATATATATATATATATATATATATATATTACTTTCCCCCTTACTTTCCGCTTCTAAACGTCCTTCTGCATTGTATTTATCATGCCCCTCAATCTCAGTTTACCTGAGCAGTGTGTGAGGGGATGTGCTTACTGACTGTGCTGCTCTCTGCGCTGTACCTCATTAGAACTCATCATGGAGCCAGTATCTGGAGAGCCTCCTATAATGTACATATCCTGTATTTATCATGCACCTCACATGTGAGTCACATGTTGTAAGTATGCGTTGATCATTCAGGACTTGCCTGCTAATACCTACCCAGCCCATGGTAATTAGACTTGCTCAGCCCAGTTCCCAATAGCTTCTCTTTGTTTAGTTTGTTTTTTTGTTTTATGTGTTTTTGAAGAATCAGGAGAGTAATGTGAAAATAACAGAGTGCGAGCGTATGAGTCAGCAGGGGCGTGAGTTCTTCAGAAACAACTCCGAATTCAGTGTAGAATCCCTTTAGAATCTTAACTAACAACTCCGAATTCAGTGAGAATCCCTTTAGAATCTTAACTAACAACTCCGAATTCAGTGTAGAATCCCTTTAGAATCTTAACTAACAACTCCGAATTCAGTGAGAATCCCTTTAGAATCTTAACTAACAACTCCGAATTCAGTGAGAATCCCTTTAGAATCTTAACTAACAACTCCGAATTCAGTGAGAATCCCTTTAGAATCTTAACTAACAACTCAGAATTCAGTGAGAATCCTTTAGAATCTTAACTAACAACTCTGAATTCAGTGAGAATCCCTTTAGAATCTTAACTAACAACTCTGAATTCAGTGAGAATCCCTTTAGAATCTTAACTAACAACTCTGAATTCAGTGTCCCTTTAGAATCCCTTTAGAATCTTAACTAACAACTCCGAATTCAGTGAGAATCCCTTTAGAATCTTAACTAACAACTCTGAATTCAGTGAGAATCCCTTTAGAATCTTAACTAACAACTCTGAATTCAGTGTAGAATCCCTTTAGAATCTTAACTAACAACTCTGAATTCAGTGAGAATCCCTTTAGAATCTTAACTAACAACTCAGAATTCAGTGTAGAATCCCTTTAGAATCTTAACTAACAACTCAGAATTCAGTGTAGAATCCCTTTAGAATCTTAACTAACAACTCCGAATTCAGTGAGAATCCCTTTAGAATCTTAACTAACAACTCTGAATTCAGTGGGAATCCCTTTAGAATCTTAACTAACAACTCTGAATTCAGTGTAGAATCCCTTTAGAATCTTAACTAACAACTCAGAATTCAATGAGAATCCCTTTAGAATCTTAACTAACAACTCAGAATTCAGTGAGAATCCCTTTAGAATCTTAACTAACAACTCCAAATTCAGTGTAGAATCCCTTTAGAATCTTAACTAACAACTCCAAATTCAGTGTAGAATCCCTTTAGAATCTTAGAGGACTTTATAACATAGAGAACGACTTTTTCCTCATAATATAAACAAAATGGCAAAATCGAGTAAAACTATAGAAGTAAAGTAAAAATATAAAAAGATATATACAGGACATTGCTCCATCATTATAAGGTGACCCTTTATAATACAGAACAGGTTGTAAGGCAGTATGGTCATGGTTCACATTTGCCCTATAATGCCATTTCACTGCATTTGTATTCTCATTATAATTCAGGTGACCAGATGTTTAAGTCCTTAAACTGGAACAGTATGGAAATATTGTGAATAACTTTCAACTCCCAACTTCCAAGCTCTAGGGAAGCTTTAGGGGTTTTCATTTTTGACTTTGGCAATGTTTGATCTGCTATCACACTGAAAGTGAATGCAAAGACTCATGATGATATTCAGAGTGGAATCTTTTACTTTCAAAACTCTTTTTTGTGAATAAATGATCTTACTGTCTTTGTAATTTCATTTCTACACAACAAGTGTAGTTATTACATTACACAGTAGCAATTCAATAATATCAAATTCCAAGATTCTATTTTATTGCTGATTGCTGCTGCAAATCGTTCATTTTCTGCCAAAGAAACTGCATCTTCTCTCTTTGATTTCCAGTTTCATCTGGCTCTATATCTCTGTGATTGGGATATCTGAATAACGGTGGTCCAGCAGGGAGGAGAATGGTTAATGCATTGCAATGAACATTCAAGTGTGGTGAATGCTTGATAAAGCACTGGAAGAGACAAGCATGGTAGTGGTGATGCTGTGAGATAGTGTGTGACGAATGCATGGAAACACAGGCATTAGTAGTATGTAATTAGCATCCACACTCAGCACAAAATCTTCAATAAGGGCTGTGCCCAAACTTACGGGTACTCTATGTGTTGAAGCTCCATTTCCCGTCACTCTTTGCCAATGCACCATGGGCTCTGCTGGGAGAGTACAGTCTGTTCACATGGCCTGGGGTTCTTAGAGGCTTATAATTCTCAATGAAAGGCTCCATTGTACCACAGACAGACAATGAGTTCCACCTGTATGAACACACATGGCTCAGGCCTGTGAGTCACACACAGCTCATAATATAACAGCAATAGATACAATAAATCGGCTGACACTTTACCCAGCCCTGCTGTGTGCTGTCTCTGTAATAGCCTGAGTCTGTAGGAAGTGTCCGTGATGCACAGTAATTCAGTATGAACTAACTGCTATTAAAAATAAATAAGTAACAAAACCACTTATAAGCACCTGTTCATGACGCAGTGCCATTCGTACTCAGGTTAAACCCACCATTCGTTTATTCCAAGCGGATGGTTTTTTTTACATCATTCTTCCATACTTTAGACTCCTGTGCACACTTGTGTATGTTGGAGGAAACCTTGCAGACTAGTGCATTATACACAATTCAATATTAAACATTTCTTCTGAGACTATGTCCCGCACAGAGAGTATTAATGTACTATAGGGGCCTTTACCGTACTATAGGTGTATTTACATTGCAGTTACTTAGTAAATACATGTGTATGTACACATAATTACAATCTTACTATGCATAGCTACAATGTAGCCCTAACCTTACCCTGGTAATGGCATTGTGATGGTATTACCCTAGTAAGGCAATCCAGCTCATCTCTTATTCTTACTGGACTGTAGTAAATTCTGTTCTGAGTGAGGCTTTAAAGAAATCACTCACTAATGTGTTAATAGTCATTAACCCTTCAGTAACTCATTTGTAGATGCTTTAAAAATGGGTCCTTAATAACCATGAGATCCAAGGCTTCTAAATTCTTCTAAATACCACACCACTGAAAACTGGAGCATTATGCTGTTGAAAGTGCATGTCATATTGCCAGTGGTACTGCAGTATTATAGTAACAGGTTTGAATATACATTGTTAGTTGTTGAGTGTAATAAATCACATGTATTAAGTCTTTAATGAAATTGGTTATGGTGCATGGTTGTAGTCATTTGTAACCTGTTGTGTTTTCAGAACAATTTTATGCTGTTAGTTTTTTCTCTTTTTTCTCTTTTTTTTTTGTAAATCTTTGTCACAAAAACGGCCGGAGAGGGTGACGTCAGACCAGAAACAGGAAATAAACAATGAGAGAGGTGGAGTTTGGTGGAGCTGAGCGAATGGTTTCTCTCAGCATTTAATAAATGACCAGAAAATAAACGGTTGTAACAAACACAAAAACACAGGACAGGCACATTCACCAAAACAAAAGAGACAAACAAAACGGACTTACACTACACAAAACACAGTGAGCAGATATTTTAACTTTACATTATTATTTACAATTATTTATTACCTCCGTCTCCTATCCCCACTCACCGAACACCCAGCACTGAGTGGGTGAAAACATGCAGCTTTTATGCAGCTGTATCGAGATTCGACTGCTAATCAATCATTCAATTGGAGTCTCGGTACAACTGCACGTGAATTAATAAAATACAATTCCCTGTGCTCACATATTATTACATTTTACTTGCACGTGAATTGCTGTGCAATCCTTGTGCCTAAATACAAATATACATTTTAAACACTTGTGTTACACAGACACGTTTATATGACTATACACCAACATTAACACACAACACAAAATACACACAGGGGCGACACTTTGCCACAATCTTACATTCTTTGTATTTAATAAAAATCCTAGAAAAAAAAGTGCATGAAATAGTTTGATGCTGTTTTTAATTCATTTCCATCAGTAGGTCTTTTTTAAATTATTGTTATTTTGAAATACATCCCATTCACAATATAAAAACACCCTACGTGGGATTATTACTGACAATCCTGTCATATTAAAACCGTGACTAAACCTGAGAAACACGTTGTTTCAGGAGAATAAAGACTCACACCTTCAGACAATGTCTTTGACAGGGGATCAGAAGACAGGGTGCTCAAGTGAAGGTGTCTTTCTAGAACAATTACACCTTGACTTCCTTTGTATTGAAAGAGTAAAAAAAAAAATAAACAGAAAGTGTCAAAAGCCCCTTAACAGCCAGCTTGTCTTTCTAATACTTTCCAACGAGAGGCCACCCAGTCACTCACATATCTCGTTTGTTTTTCTGATTTCTGACCAATGTATGCATCATTGTGTTTTCTTACTAGTGCAAGACTCAATATAGCATTGAAACCAGACCGTGGTAAGGGAGTCATTGGCCTTCTTGCAAAAGAACTTCAAAGAACAATACAACTCAAAACAAGCAGCTTTCTGTATGTTATGAAACTCTAGTACTGATCATGAAAACCCTAAATGTAAATGAGTACCGATAATACGAAAAACACATCAACAAGGTATCCAGCTGAGCTACAAAGAACGTGATGTACTTATTGACTTATTATTTCATTTCCGCAACTGGAAAGACTTGTTAAACATGTCGTCTTCTTATACAAACATTTGTCAAATTTTATAATTAAAGACTGTTTAGTCTTACTGAGTAAATGAGGACTAACAATGAAAGATTGATTAATAGCACCATGCAAGCCTTTTTTTTTCAGAGAGAAATGTCCCATTTTAAAGCACTGTTTTTGGCAGCCAGCAATATCATGCCACTGCAATGTTATCTGCATGGACAAGCACACAGAGGTTGTTATTGTTTTGTCAGCATTGTCAGTGCAGAACAGGGACAGGTCACTCCGATAGGCTACCCCACTCCAGGTTTAACAGGTAAACTTCATTGAATTCCCCTGTGCTTCAGCGCCTGGTTAGAAGCTTGATTGAATGGATTTATTAGTTAAGCCAGGGCACGGTTGGAACAAACACCGGGGCTCATCCAGATTGCCTGTCTCTGGCTTTCTTTCCGTTCCAGGTTGTATTTTTTTTGCAATATGTTCCGCAGAAATCTATTGTGCTACAGTGCCCCTGAAATGAAGCTTCCTGATTGGTGGATGAAATTTCTAAGGATTCTAATTAATTCTAAGTCACCTTTGATTATGTTATGTTCACAATTTTAAGCTTAATTTTCTCAAATAAAAATTAAATTATATGTTTGTTCATATCATTTATGTAAGTTCGGATTTGCAAAAAAAAAATGAAGTAAATAAATCGTGTAACGGCACTTTTTCATTTAAGCTGTTTAAATGTTTATTTACGCATTTAAAGGTCATGCAGATTACCATTTACCAATATGTACAGTATCATATCATAGTATTGATAATATGAAATTCATTTATAAGACAAAACAAGTTCTTCAAGCTGCATATTATTGGTAAATAAATGTGACCTACAATGAACCTAAGCTAAAAATGCCACTAAACACGCACAAATTGTAAAAAGAATACATTATGAAAAACATATTTTTTTTTCAAGGCTGTCGTTATTATCTATACTTTATCTATACTATTGTTTGCTGCTATAGCTTTAAGCTGAAAAACAAAATGAAAATCCTTTTGAATTTAAAATAAGAAATGAAAACCATATGCCCCTGTAGAAAATGTTGCGCTACAGAAAAATAAAAAAAGATGATGTACGAGTCGCCACTCTTCCAGCCCATTGCCCGTGGCGCTGAAGCACTTTTCAATGCAAGGCTCAAGCAGATGTTCCCAGATGTTATAATGATCAGTTCCATAGATTCCCGGGGTCCTGCCACAGCCTTTCATTCTTTCAAACAGATTCCTCACACTCGTTAAGACAGCAGACCCCATTTTAGTAACATGAGGTAATGCCCTTTTTAAAATGTACCGAGGCATAGCAAAGTGAAGTAAAGCATAGTAAAAGCACATTGTAAACCCAGTCAAGTACAGGAACTGGGAGCATGCAAGCGAACACTCACTACACTTTTCATTCTGCTAATAGTATAGCCACTGTCCAAAGTATAAGTTAGGAGAGAGAAAGAAAGAAAGAAAGAAAGAAAGAAAGAAAGAAAGAAAGAAAGAAAGAAAGAAAGAAAGAAAGAAAGAAAGAAAGAAAGAAAGAAAGAAAGCTGATATCATGTTGAATTGCACTGACGGAAGTGGAACTTTTTCATGGCCTTACAAGTAGTCTTATCTCTAGACAGATGCTAAGCCTGGGTAACTCATGACATATTTTTGTGTGTGCCGAGTCACCACATGTCATTAATGAACTCTCAAACCAGGGGCTTCAAGAATACGCAGTGTGCACTGTGTGCGGTCAGTCCTGGGATAGAGCCTTTGTATTCTAGGAGGACAGAAGGTGTTCTGAACAATCCCATGCCTGCAAATCTACAGCTTCTGTTCAGGAAAATAGTTCTACGATCCCAGGCCTGTGCACTATTTCCATCGTTACCAGGAAGCTGGGAAGAGCGTTCCCTGTTTTTAAGTGCAGGTGGTATCATTTGTAACTGCTGTGTTAAATCCCATCCATTCAGCTGTACTATTTAGTTTCATGCAGAGTTTATGCCCTGCTCTTTTCACAGATGCAGATGTAATGACTTGCTTGGATTTCATTAAAGCCTATTCTAGAAACATTAACTGATAATTTAGTTGTAATAATTAAAGTAATACTTTATACCTTTTAATCTACGTGATCTGTTCATCATCCCCTGATGTGCATTCTTAATCATCATCTATCACTGTTTCTGCATTCTTCACACCAGCATGCTGGACCCTCGAGAAAGTAACTGAGCAAGCCTGAACAAGGCCTGTATCATTATTAACACTAGGGACTGTGCACTGGGGATTTCTTATAACAGAAGTCAAGCGCTTGTACAGTTTCTCCAAAATAAGCAGAGAGGATGAAGTCATTAGGGGTGTGCTGATACTCGTTTATTTTCGAGTAATTAAATTTAAGAAATGTGAGCATTGCAATGTGTACAACTGTTTAGCAGCCTGCAGTACACAGGGACAGAGCAGTGTGTTTGAATTGCATGCATTACTCAGTGGTCCCATGTGTTTCTTACAGAGATGGAGTTCCTCGACGGTTCTGTTAAACTGAGCACAGAGAACCTGTTTAGAGGTAGGAGATGCTGGGTCAGCTACTCACACAGGTGCACTGGAATTGAAATGGTTTTACAACCTGCAAACTGGAAAAATATTACGGACAAAACTGTTGATTATTGGGTCCATGGGGCAGTGGCAATACTGAAATTTTATTTTTTATATGTTTATTTGAATTTATGATATGTGCTGCAGAGTCCAAGGGGCACTGTAGGAACTGAAGAAAGAAGCTAGGATTGAAACAGGGGGCTCTGTTCAAACTTTCATTTAAAGAATGCTCATTTAAAGAATTGCATTTTTCAAAGTCTGTTTTTATGAATAAAAACTAGCTTTGATGATATTCCTGAAACTGTTTTGGGCTTCTATTAGCTTTGTTTGTTAACAACATCAAAGAACAATTTCCTAATTTCATTGAAAACAGAGACTCATAAAGAACAGCTTCTGTTTCAGGCCAATTTTACCAATATTCACAAAAAACAAGGGAACCCTTTCCATGGAGTCTCTTATTAATGTGTATTTGCATAGTACTTACTCTGTAAATACATGTGTAATTACACATAATTACAATGTTATTATACATTATTACAATGTACTAAATTTGTAAAACTTTGTTGCATGATATAACCCTAACCCTAACTCTAAATCTAATTCAAAACCTAGTCCAAACCCCCTAACTCTAACTCTAAATCTAACGTTTTCTGATGCAATTGTGTACTTACATATATCGTGCAATAATATTTCCATGTTAACTACATTGTTACTATGCATAATAACATTGTAAGTATGCATAAGTACGGATGCATTTACTCAGTAGAGTAATTAGTGACACCATGTAAAGTGTTACTGGAACAGCTTTTCTGGCAGTACAAGCCGATCAGTTATTTTTCAGAGATGAGTTTCTTGTGCCATTGCGTAGAGTCAGCATGCCTTTCAGAGTTTGTTATAAAGAGTATTTGTCCTGTCAGACAGGGCTTGTTCATTGATGTCATCTCAAGAGCTCTGTTGCCCAGGTCAACAACCGATAAACACATCTATAAATTGGTTCACAATGTGAAAGCAGGGTAAATCATTCACATTGTCCTATTCACTGATGACACAATTAAATAAGGTGGCAATGGGAAACAAGGCAGTATTATCAGGGAATAAAACCATTACCAACTGCTTGTGGGTCCAGCTCTTTAGAGGTTTCAAGAGGTGGATGTGAGATGCTGATCCAAACAGTTCGGTATCATCAAAGCTCTTTGCTTCAGTTTGCAACTGGTGCCAATTCTATGAAGGAAATAAAAAATATTCATGAAAGGACGCAGGCTTGTTTCTTTCTAGTTTTATTACATTAGTGGTGGATTGTACTTTCATAAAGATTGCGTAAAGTGCACCCTGTAATAAACAGCTTTGACAAAAAGCTGCCAGCATGCTCTATCTCTGGAAAAGGCAGGTGTTTTGATATCAGCCAACAATAAATGATTAATGATATTCTACACCGGTTAAAAGTTAACTCACAGAGATTTAAAAGCTTTGCCGTTTCCTTTGACTGGCTGTTCAGTTCTTTAACAGGTACTGTAACACATAGAGTACTGAACTTTCAGGGAGTGCGTGTCGAGGGTTAGAGTTAGGGTTAGGGTTAGGGTTAGAGTGCTGAACTTTCAGGGAGTGCGTGTCGAGGGTTAGGGTTAGGGTTAGAGTGCTGAACTTTCAGGGAGTGCGTGTCGAGGGTTATGGTTAGGGTTAGGGTTAGGGTTAGAGTATTGAACTTTCAGGGAGTGCGTGTCGAGGGTTAGAGTTAGGGTTAGGGTTAGGGTTAGAGTGCTGAACTTTCAGGGAGTGCGTGTCGAGGGTTATGGTTAGGGTTAGGGTTAGAGTGTTGAACTTTCAGGGAGTGCGTGTCGAGGGTTATGGTTAGGGTTAGGGTTAGGGTTAGAGTGCTGAACTTTCAGGGAGTGCGTGTCGAGGGTTATGGTTAGGGTTAGGGTTAGAGTGTTGAACTTTCAGGGAGTGCGTGTCGAGGGTTAGAGTTAGGGTTAGGGTTAGGGTTAGAGTGCTGAACTTTCAGGGAGTGCGTGTCGAGGGTTAGAGTTAGGGTTAGGGTTAGGGTTAGAGTGCTGAACTTTCAAGGAGTGCGTGTCCAGGGTTAGGGTTAGGGTTAGGGTTAGAGTGCTGAACTTTCAGGGAGTGCTTGTTGAGTGTTTTAAGTGCAAACAGGAGTCCTATTGGATTTGAAATTACATTACATTAAAAATAAAGTTACTTCTACTACCACAACTGTACTGCTACTGTGCCACTAAAGCAAAGCCAGGAGTCCCTGACAAAGCTTAGGAAGAGGTGTGGTACCTCTAGGCAGTATTGCATTCCATGGTTTCTAGCAGTCTCTTCAAGGAGTGCATTATTTTGATGGCAGTAAGTTTTCAGTTGGCCATTCAGTAATTTCACAAATGTAGCTGAGGTTAAGAAGTAGTCTGTTGATTCACTTCTGAGTGCAAAGCTGTGGTACCTATGCAGTAGTTTAGTAGTATTTTTAGGTAAAAGGTATAAACAATAAAATACTCTAAAATATACATTTTTAGATATCTGCAATAACCCATATGGTTCTCAGTATCATAGAAGTGGTAACTTGAGAAGGAATCAAGGGGTGAATCTTTCAAGTATTTTATTAAAACAAACAACTCTCAGCTACGATAGTACAGTCACAGTGTAGCTGCGCCATTTTCTAATCCACCCCGGTCTATGCTGATGAGGTAGTATAACAAAGGCTAGGAGGTGGTGCTACTCAAAGTACAGAGCATTTACAGGGACCAAGTAAACAGTTACAACAATAGAAAAAGTGTACAATCCTGGATTCATAGACTTAAGAATGGACTGAGCCTGGAAGACCATGCATCTTTTAAAGATTGGAACTCAGAACTGTCACAGTGTTCTTAGAACTTTTCTTCTTCAATATCCCCTTCGTTCACAAATTTTAAATAAGAGTTTGTGTGAACTCTGTGGAGTTTAAGAAGTTGCCTTAATAAAACATATATGCATTATAAAATAGATACATAGATAGGAAACTTAACATGGTGCAATTGTGCACACAGTGACTGAAGGAGATATATATACATATATCCATATATATATCAAAAACGGCTCATTGATGAAAGAGGCCAAAGGAGGCTGACACGAATTGTGCAGAGCAACAGACGGGCTACAGTTAGTCAACTGACAGTCCAGTACAACATTGGTGCCCAAAGACCCATAAAAGAATTCACAACTCGTCGTACCTTGACACGAATGGGGTATGGCAGCCAACGACCTAACAGGGTTCCACTTCTTTCAGCAAAACACAAGAAACTGCGGTTGCAGTGGGCTAGGGAATGAAAACACTGGACACCGGAGGCTTGTCCAGGAATGGTTCCACGAACATGACAGTGAATTCAGCTTACTGCAGTGGACTGCCCAGTCACCAGATCTCATTCCAATTGAGCATCTGTTGGATGAGATGCAACGAGCTATTCGGAGTAAAGATCCACTACCAGCCAACTTGACACAACTGTGGGAAGCATTGGAGTCAACATGGACCAGCATCCCTGTGGAACGCTTTCGACACCTTGTAGAGTCCATGCCCCGACAAATTGAGGCTGTTCTGAGGGGAAAAGGGGGTGCAACTCAATATTAGGAAGGTGTTCCTAATGTTTTGTACACTCAGTGTATATATATATATATATATATATATATATATATATATATATATATATATATATATATATATATATATATATATATATATAGATAGATAGATAGATAGATAGATAGATAGATAGATAGATAGATAGATAGATAGATAGATAGACAGATACACACACTCCACAATCCGGTTTCTCAGAGACATCAGATTCAGTGGTCAACTGTTGCGATGCAGGGTTAAGGACTTATCTGGCAATGTTGCCCGCCCCTGTGTGTATTTCAGTGTTATATGTTGCATGTTGTATTTGTGTATAGTCATTGGTACACGGGATATAAATGGGTCTGTGTAACACAAGTGTTTAAAATGTATATTTGTATTTAGGCACAAGGATTGCACTGCACTTTACGTGCAGGTAAAATTAATAATATGTGAGCACGGGGAGTTGCACTTTATTAATTCATGTGCAGTTGTACCGTGACTCCAACTGAATGATTGATTAGCGATCGAGTCTCGGTACAGCTGCATAAAAACAGCATGTTTTCACTCACTCAGGGTTGTGTGTTCGGTAAGTGGAGAATGGTTATTGGAGACGGAGGTTAGAATAATAAGAATAGTTCAAATATCACTTCACCGTGTTTGTCTGTGTTGTCCGTTTTGTTTGTCTCTTTATTTTGGTGAAAGTGCCGTGTCCTGTGTTTTGTTTGTTACAACCTTTTATTTTCTGATTGTTCATTATTAAATGCTGAGCGAAAGCAATCGCTTAGCTTCACCAAACTCCACCTCTCGGTTGTTGGTTTCTGGTCTGACGTCACCCACTACAGCTGTCTTTGTGACAAGACCACAAGCACAGTAGAAAAAAAAAAAACATTGATATAAAGGAAGATAAGTAAGCTGGGCTGAGCTGAGTGGGGACGAAGGGGGCTGATGCTGGGACACCAGAATCGCTGTCGAGGTGTCGTGGGCTAGTCGACAAAACACCAAGGATGGAAGGTACCCACTTGAAGACCCCAGAGAAGTACCCTGCTCAGCTCAGTCCAGACGGTTGTCATGCTGATTCACTGGGGAGGCCACATAGTGGTTGATCCCTGGAGCCAGCATTGCAGTCGCTATGTGTGCTGATGCGCCAGGGAGGCAAAATAGGCTGATCCCTGGACCAGCATTACACTTCAACCATCAACACCAGGCAGAAGGATATCTACATCATCAGATGGAAGGAAAGGCAGATGGATCACATTAGTGTACAGTAAAACAAGCTATGTGTTAGTTGTTGCTTATCTTGGCGAGAGCTGAGTCCAATATCAGCATGAAGTTTCAACACCTACTCTCATGTAATGGAAATCGTTATATATATATATATATATATATATATATATATATATATATATATATATATTATATATATATATATATATATATATATATATATATATATATACAAGAGTGGGTATATCTAGTGTGGGATATGTTTTTGTTATCTTACTTGAGTGGGATAACATGAGTAGATAACATGAATGGGATAACATGAGTGGATTAACATCAGTGGATAACATGAGTGGGATAACATAACACGCTTTTACCGGGACTAGTTTTGAATGTATCTTTGTTTGCATTGCAGTCCAGTGATGTGCTGCTGACAGAATTTAGGACAGAATTGTGCTTTGGTATTCAAACAATACTGCCACCGATACAGGATTTATAACAACTTTAAAATGTCTGAAATAATTTCAAATTGCTATTGTTGTTTTGATCTGGACTCCCGATTTTTCTTGAAAATGTCTGTTGCCGATCTGTCTGCGTCTGACTTATCCAAACAGCTTGTATGTAGCCATTTCATTAATACCAGTAACAGTAGGAAACAACAGATTTTAGTCATATTTAGGTATATAATTATTTTGTTGGTTATTTATTTAACTTTAGCAAATGAAGTCAATAGGATGTGTTTGATTTTCTGTCTGCCATTCTACTGCATTAACTTTGTTTAGAAAATATTGTATGCAAAGTACTGTATGTTAGTGACATGGTCTTCAAATCTAAATGTTATATTCACCTTTTATACAATGCATTTTAAAACATATGCTGACAGTGTGTGAAAGTTAAGTTTATTAGAATATACTATGATGGGCTATTGTTTTGTTTTCTCTGGTGGCTGATGGAGAAAATGCGTTTAACAGCTGAATTGGACTAAAACCAGTTTAGACACACTTGCACATCTCTTGATCTACACCTCCTCGTGCTCTGCACTGGAACTGCCTCAGCACCACGTTAGTGGATCCTCAGAGGCTGCCTTACCCGTGCACCATTGCACTGCCAATACATCACTGTAGCTGTAACTCGCAGTTCTCCTAACTTGTTGCATCCTAGTTCATATTGTATTTTAGTAGTATTATTTGCACTTCCTGCAAACAGCACTGTATTTAAATATTGAGCTTGCATTGTAACCCTGTACAGTACTTCCCTGTAGCACCTGTAAGTCACCTTGGATGAAGGTGTTTGCCAAATAAATAAATAATAATAATATAAAAAGTGTTGTCAGTATACAATGATAGAATTCTACTGTTGCTGGGGGCTTAATGAGACCCCCAAGCCTTTTTACCACCTCCTCACTTTCTTTGACCACTATCCACCACTGATCTATCTATCTATCTATCTATCTATCTATCTATCTATCTATCTATCTATCTATCTATCTATCTATCTATATCTATCTATCTATATATATATATATATATATATATATATATATATATATATATATATATATATATATACAGTGTGAGTTTCTTGGCAATACAAATGGTACATTTTGCTCCACTGTTTCCACCACAGAGACAACAAGGTGTTTATTTCACATGCTGTAATCTCTGACTTGCTGGTACGTGTTTCTGGTCCGCACTCCCATACCTGTAGTGCTATTCTGCAGCCTGCGCGTTACACATGACTGCACTTCCTGCTCGGCGCCCTCCTCTCAGCATTCTCCTTTCACACGCACGCATTTCCAGGAGCCCGTCTCCATTGTATTGCCTTGAAGTTTATTTTGTTTTGTTATTGTTTTGACAGTGATATGCCCAGTTGCCTAATTTATTTTAGGAAGAAGTGACTAATGCAACTAATAAAGGAGAGGCTGGTTTCAAAGTGATTAAATGAGCTTTTTCTATGCAGTGTAAATGCATTGCACTCATCACATGCCACCTGCAGGCTCAAACCGCTCACTATATTTATTGAGGTTTGGTGTAAAATGATAAAATATTGGTTAATCTAAACTGTATCTCTGAAATATGTGTTTTTAAGCTTGCAACCACTTAACGTCTCTATAGAACACAGAGCAGGAACAAAGCAAGGGAATGCAGATGGGCTTTCCCGGGTTCACTCCTTGCTCTTGCAGGTCGCTAGCCCCGTTGGGTCGGAGCTGGATGGGGGGGGGGGGGGGGGGGCTGTGTAACAAAGTGAGGGGCAAAGTGATGGATGGAGTGTACTTTCAGCCCTGATTTGCACAACTCAACCCTGGAGGGGAATACAGTTCAGTGTCCCTTGCCTACTGAACTACACTTCGCAGGCATGATTGAAAAAGTACCAGACTTGATTAGGCACCTGTTAGCAATTAACACAGGTATTTAAACTGGGCTGAACCAACACAGGGTCTTTGACAAGGCTCAGTCCTGCATCCAGACCTGGCGTGCAGCTGCAAAAGAGGTACTGTTTCTATTGCTATCTGGAAGCAATTGTGTAAAAAGCTTTGAATCGGGAAATGGCTTAGCTGTCCAATAATACAGTTTGCTTTCTTGAGGAAGTATAGCTTAGCTCTCTATGTGGAGATCGGCTTTTGTTTGTTTTGTTTTGTTTACAAAACTTGTGTTTGGGGAGTGTTTGAATAACCTGCGGAAAACTCATAAGAAACATACATGCTTGTTTAAATATACTCTTTGTTATGTATTTGGGTCCGGAAATAAGTGAGCCCAGACAAAGAGAACCGCACAAAACAAAATGCTGTTTATTAATCAGTAACACACGGAACACACATCTCCAAGCACATAGAACCCCAAGAACAACCGCAAAGCGCACACACGCCTTTCCTTTTTTACAGCCTCTAACACACGGCCTTACACGTGTTAGCTATACATTGTAACTATTTCACGTGCTGCACCTACAGAGTAACCCATAACTCTCTTGTTATGGTGAGTGTAATTTTTATACTAGAAGACCATCGTAACTGACAAGCTGTGGTGCAATTAATGGGGTGAAACAGTGATATAGTGATATATTATATATATATATATAGTATATATATATATATATATATATATATATATATATATATATATAGCAGAAACTGACTTAAATGTATCATATGTTTAAAAAATACTCATGATCATGTTGTGAAATAATGTTTTTAAACATTTTGTCTTATGTAAATCATACAAACACACTCTCTCTCACACACACACACACACACACACACACACACACACACACACACACACATACATACATACATAGATACTGTAAATACCTGTATACACACATACATACATAAGCATAGCTAGTCTTGAGTTATTAAGTGGTTATTATTAAACACGCACAGAGCGGGTGTGAGGTGCTGTTTCCAGTGACAGTGCTTCTTCAGGGAGTGTGTGTGGAGAGCCCAGCTAAGCCGCAGCTGTTCTTTCCACAGAGCTATTCAAAGGCAAAGCCCTGATGCTAATCTTGCAGGTTGTCTTGTTAATCAGACATACTGTATCACTACTGATCTCTCATCAGTCACAGTTTCACACAGATGGAATGAAAAGATAAAAACTAAATTGTTATTCAGAGGGGAAAAATCATTCAAAAAAACAAGCTTCTATAAAATGTGATATTTCCAGAAACAAAAAAAACAATGTGGTACAGTACAGCGTGCTAAGCATGCACATCGTGGATTACTATATCCTACTGTTAGAATAGATAATGATATTGATGTGATACAACCATCTGAAATGTCTTTATAATATATAGCAGACCCTGATATTGATGTGATACAGCCATCTGAAATTTCTTTGCATTAGATGGAAATTATGGCACAGTTAAATCAGCTTTACTGCTGAATAATTTTTATTTAACTAGGCATAATAACATTGTAATGATGTGTAAGTACACATGTATTTACTAAGTACCTGCTATGGAAATGCACAGTAATTAGAGACACTCCATGTAAAGTGTGACCCAAAGTTCTGTATGTATTGCATTGATGGAAGCTAGTTCCATATTCGCCAGCGCTAAAAATACCAAACAGAATGGAGGCAGATGCCCAGCCTGGATTATTCATCTGTTACTTCAGTGTAGGCTGATGAAGAGCCGCCCCTCACTGCCTCTCACACCCTTTACTAGCCTGTGTAGCTTTTTCATTGTGCAGTTAAACTTCTCATTTATAACCCTTCTTCACAGTTCTCTGGGGGTACAACACTACGGGAGCCTGCTCTGCCTTGCTGGTCCTCATCTGCACTAGTTTGAACACCACTTAACATGCGCTACTACCCTGCTTTAATACAAATGTGAATGAGTTATATATTACAGGGAAAGAAAGAAATACATTACAACAGCTTAGCAAAGACCAAGCCTCATGTCATTTTCTTTAAACTGTTCCAATGAACAAATTCTGCTTTTTTTTCATACAATTCTTATCACTTGCCCGTGTGTGTCACGTGTCTTATCGGACATGTCCTGTGAGAAGTGGTCTCCACTATCAGCATGGGCATGTGTGCAGAAGATATGAGACAGCAAAAACATACAAGACAGTGAGAAGAGCAGTAAACAGGAGGAGTGTGTACGTGCTTGTGAGAGTGTGTGTGTGTGTGTGTGTGTGTGTGTGTGTGTGTGTGAGGGGCAACCAAGCAGGGAAATGATCTACACCTGCTTACAGAGAAGGAGGGTTCAAACTCCCAGATAGTTATTAAGGAAAGGATTCTCTCTTCAAATTGTTATAAACCACTATTATGATGTTCTAAAAGGAGAAATCTTAAATAAAATGAATAAGAAACAACTTCTTAAAGTGTTACAGAAGCCCCTGCAGTGTTTATAAGAAATGTACATGAAGGGCCTGACTTTTCAAAGTTGGTAAATTACTCACAGTAAGGGTTAGTAAGCTAGGTTGAAAATTTTGTCTGTTCTTCATGTTGCACTTTTCCATTGAAGACAACATGCCCAAGCTCACTGAAATTGATGAAGCAAGAAAATATGAAAAAAGACCAGAGTGAAAACTGCACGACTTCTCAAGTCCATGTGCTTTTAGATAACATTATACTGGCGTGTATTATTTGGTGAAGGAAAGAAAAAGTTGTGCATTTCAATTGAGTTCATTTCAGAAACGTTTTATTTTTGTAAGGCACTAATGCTGTTTAATTGCCAAAAAAAAGGGGCGTATTGTAAGTTACAGAGAAATGACCAGTAAATGACAAATGCATCTGAGTTGTTTGTTTGTTTTATTTGTAAACATGTGATGACAAAGTGCTTTTTTATGAAAATACATCTTCTATTACTCTCTGTCTGATTTGTGTGGCTTGCAAGGGTGGCTGATCTTTGTTAGGCTGAACATCTGGGTCCTTCAAAGCTGGTGTTCCTCTGCAGAATTTGTGGGACATTTCTAGGCAACCAAAGTGGTTCTTAAGCATACCAAAGGTATGCTTTATTTTGCCATCTGTCATCAGACATCAGTGCTAGTCCATTGCCATAAAAATGTAGGGCCAAAATGACATTTGTAAAACCTAGAACTGGGTGTGTTCTGTTTGTGGAAACGTCCAAATCCTCCTTAAGAAATTTACAAAGATCATAAAGGATCTGCTTATCAAACCGATAATGCCTCAAAACCTGTTCATTGGTGACATCCATAAAGGTGACCCTGGAAGGAACAATCCGTTCAGCAGGTTATGGTGTTCTCTCTGCCTCTACAACAAAAGCAACAAAGCCATCTTGCCATTGTCCGATGAAAATCTTACTTTCAAGCATTGAAATTACATGAAAATTGGCCTTAAAAGCTTAAAAAATCATTTTGTAAACATAAATGTACTCAAAAAAGGTACATTTACATTTACTCCAAAAAATGAATGTAAAGTAGAACTTTTCTTACCTTGGAAAATTGTAGAGTGTGCATTTGCACTCAAAACAGCCCTTACTTATGAGTAAACATCTTTACTAACTGGCAAATCATGCCCTAAGTGTCTCTAATTACAGTATATTTACGTAGTAGTTACTTAGTAAATACATGTACTTACACATACTTACAACGTTATTTAACGTGTACATCTTTTTTGCACAATATATGTAAGTACATAATTGTATCAGAAAAGGGTTAGGATTAGGGTTATAATGCATGTAAATTCAAAGTAATTAGAAACAGTTAATATAAAGTGTTACCTGTTACTCTACCTTTGCTTTATCTCATGTTGTCTCAGCAATATTTTTTCAACATACTCCTGATTGTCTTGTTTTATTCACACATCATAGGTAGTTTAACAAGGGAATTGCTTTTGTTTCAACTTTTCCTGGGGCGCATTCACCATGAGGAAGAGAATTTCTCTTTTAACCAGATCATGCTCTCTGCAGTGTGTCCAGATCATGCTCTCTCCTGCAGCAATGATGGTGCTGTGATTGAAATGAGAGGGGCATTGTGGGAACAGAAAAGCAGCACCGTTGCACGCAGGATCATGATATCCTTTCATCCTTATAAAGGACGTTCTCTTTCTCCTGAGGAAGGCTCCCCAGTCAAAGTTGAGAAATGTATTTCTAAACTGATATGTGATCTGTGATGTGTGATAACACATTGCGTAACAGTTGGGGACATGTTTAAAAATATAATTGCCATGCAACACTGGGCACAGTTAAGGAAAGTAGTGCGTTTCTTGTAAACGCGTCAGGGTGTTCTGTAACACTATCAGACTATTTACAATGCTCTCGCCTAACACTTGTTGAGTGATGGATCTGGCACTGCTCTCTGTGATGATGTCTGATAAAGTTTCAGCTGCTGAAATAAAGAAACATGCGGTACAGCCTGAAATATCAGTAACTCAATCTATGGTGCAACATGCTTGGATATCATAGTTTTGTAGCCCCTAATTACATTGCACTAAATTCAAATACATTTGAGAGTTCCTTGTAAATAAAAACTGAAACACGGCTTGCATCACATTTGAGGTAGGAGCAGAACTTACAGTGCGAATAGTTTGCTAGTCAAGCCCTTTAATCATTGAATGATTCCTATTAAACCATGTAGCACTGCAGGGCTGGCATTGTCTTCTCTAGATGTAAACCAGGGCTGCCCAGCCAGTCCTGAAGGGCTATTTCACTCCAGCTTTAACATGTGCGCTAATGGATTGCATCAGGGTGTGGATGGAGGGTTAATTGATTCAATTTAAGAATTTAGAACAGAATTGGACTGAAAGGCATTTTCCACTCATGGTTTAAATTCCCTCTCTTATTTTATAACATGGTATCGGTAAGATTTAAAACACAGGAGATGTGGTTTGGTAGAAATCATTCTCGGTGATACCTGGAAGCAGATACAATGGTTGGTTACCATGACAGTTAATTGATATTGATTACTCATTACAGCACAGGTTAAATACAAACATTTCCTTTCTGATCTGCCCTGCATAAAGTTACAAGCTAAAGGAAATTTCCTGCAGCCCAACACTGCTGATAAGCTTGCACATGTGTGCTGTGAAATCAATTGCTTTATTGATCAGCCATTAAACATTTTAAAATGATTTTGCATGAACATGTTAACAGAGTGGAGTCAATGGCTAAAGGAAGAATTGATTCAATTCCTCTATGGCATTTATTAATTCATTAGCGTCAATAATACTATTTAGTGGGTGTGAACCATAGTTAAAAGAAGCCCCTTCAGACAGAATGAATTGTCCTTATTTCAACAGTGGATATTACATCCTGTGTAGGGTAACTGAATACTAGACGCAAACACAACCACACAACAAAACAAATGCAATAGATAAGAAATACTCTGTGTACCAAGGAAGTAAACAAAGAAAAAGGCAAACAACACAATCTAAATCTGTACACTACAGGATATGAATGAGACTCGCAAAAAAGTAAACACTGTTACACTAATGTGACCCACAAGAGAGTAAAGAAAAGTCTGCAATGCTGTCATGTAATTCCATTGGGTTTAAAACTCAGGGCTTACTTCAACCAATCTTGTCTCACCAAGATTCATTTTAAATTAGAAAAACAAAGGTGACAGATCTTACAGGGAAGGAAAGCCCATGCTTATCCTTTGTGGAACAACAAAAGCAGTCAGAAGGAAATCTTGGACACACGGGGGGGGGGGGGGGGGGGGGGGGGGGGGGGGGGGGGGGCAGGAGATCCTCAAGTATATGTTAGGTTAGCTGCTTTCAGCCTCCTGGTTGAGAAGGCGGCCTGACACCACGCTCAGGGGGGTCACATGACCATTTCTTCCTGCCTCACCGCAGGCCTCTGTGTTGTGGTTAATGGACTTCTTTCAAAACATCTGGGAAACGTTAACTGTGCTGCTCTGTAAACAGAGGGCTGAGCATGATGATAATGCTGAGAGAGGAGCCCGTGGAGATGAGCACACACACACACACACACACACACACACACACCCACACACCCATAGAGCCCCTTTCCTCTCTCCTGTCCCAACCCCAAACAGAGCATCAATGAAAAACAGAGAGGAAGGAAGGCAAAGAGAGAGTTAGGCTTGCTTTATGAGGCATTCTGACGGTTGAAACGACATGTGGTTCAATCTTTAAAAAGCACAACAGAGCAGGTACGACATGTACAGAGGCTTTGTATCTGATGAAGACATGGCCATTTTCTGTTTGGGCTGGCTCAGTTCGAGGACAGTACTCTGTATGAATTATATGCCCTCTCAATCTTACTCTGTGGTGCTGAAGTAAGGGAAGGAAAACGCATCAACAAGGTTAATTACAGCCCTGCCAGTTTTATTGAAGGAGCTGACCTGTAAGCATACTTGGTAGGGTCCTAGCCTTGAACCAAGGCAAGCAGCATGGTTAGAATCCTAATTCTGGCTTTTCATCCAACTACTGTCTTATTTACATACACTGTACAGTATACACATACAGGCCAGACATGCAGCATGCCCTGAAAATGATCTCTGACATTGATTGTGATACAGGTGTGGAGCAAGCAGTAACAGGGAATGGGCTTTGTTCCAATGCACTACATCCATCGAGTTTGTTCCTTCATTTCAGAAAACAGATGACATTGCATGTTTAGTGCCAGGGGAAATGTTGGGTATTTGACGCAGCAGCAGAATGAGTGTGTGTTTGGATCACAGTAACAAGCCCTTCTCGGAAAGCCATTCAGAGCCCATGCATTTCAGTAATATTGTTTTCACACTGTGTTCTGTAAGCTGCAGATGAGTCAGCACCTCTAGGGTTAACCCCCTTGTGGTTTCTATATGATCAGTCTGGTGACTGAACCTTCATAGCACAGCATTGCAGACGTCAAAGCCCTGAACTCATCCATACTGCTGTTGTCACGTACTGAAACAACACACCTTTCAGAATGAATAATGTTGAGTGAGTCAAATATGTTCTGCTCCTATTAATTGAATATGTATATGCGTAATAACCCCACAATAAACCATTCAGTCAAATAATTATGGCATTAAGGGCTTAGAAACTTATATTCCTTTACCTTCAGTCACATTGCTCTGCTACCAAACCAGTGAGTGAGTAAGAGCAGAGTACTTGACAGACAGCTAAGACCTGCCTTGATGTCAACTCAGCATCAGACCAAAAACATGATATGGTGCATTGTTCATGAATGACCCTTTGTAAACTATATGGCTATTGGTATTGATGGCATTTTACACTGTGCGTGTGGGTGTTCCGAAGCATATTTAACCATGCTTAAGGTTAGTATCCTTATTATATTTGAACCCCATAATGGCCGACAGGTACAGCTGATAAAGAAACACAAAAATGCACTTATAATAGTGGGTTAACCCTTTGAGCTGTGAATTCTTTTTGAAGAATGTGAAATTAAGTTATATAATTAAAAAAATGCACTCCTTTATTGAGTATACATGAGAACAGAACACACATAATATATATATATATATATATATATATATAATATATATATATATATATATATATATATATATTATATATATATATATATATTAACTACCTCACTACCTCAGACTGGGACCTAGGAGTCCTGTGAGGCTCCATGTGTTAACATACAGCACTAAGATAAGGCAGGACTGAAAGGGTTAAATTGTAAATTGAAAATTAAGAGTTGTATAAACACAGTGGATCATCAAGGGTAACTTAAATAATCAAGCTGGGAGTAACCCCAATGCCCCTCTGTACCAGTGGATTTCTGTTTTACTCTTGTAGCACCATTGTGCATCCTCGCTTCCTCACACATGTAATTAGTTTAATTTATATGATGATATTTCTTAGCCGCTGAGGGGTTTCAAGTTTGGGTGTTCTCATGATTTGATTCAGCATTACAACCCGTCACACTTATGAAGATATTAACTAAACACTTGGCTAATAAAAAGAGGTAGCACTTTACATTGTGCCTCTAATAACTCTATATTTACATTGCCGTTACTTACTAAATACATGTGCACTTACACACCATTGCAGTGCTCTTATGCATAGTTACAATGTACTTAACATGTAAAACACTGACTATATTCCCATCATTCTCCGGTAGCACTTTACATTGTGTCTAATCACTGTTCATTTACATTGTAGTTACTTAGTCAATACATGTGCACTTACACATAGTTACAATGTTAAGGAGGCTTGGTGGATAAAAGCCTCTGATAAATGACTAATTCATAATAATAATTCATGTGTAAATCTTTTTGTATAACATGTGTAAGTACACTATTGTATCAGAAAAGGGTTAGGGCTAGAGTTATATCATGTAAAAAGATTTACACATGAAGAACATTGAAGAACAACTATACATAATGACACTGTAATTGCGTATAAGCACATGTATATTTAGCATCATTGTAAATACACAATAAGTAAAAACCCTTTATGCTAAGTGTTACCTAAAAAGGTATATTAGTTACAAAATAATAACAATAAAAATGCCAAATGTTTTGAGGCTAATGGTTAAATGCTGTATATGTTTCCAGATATACCTCAGCACTACATTTCTGAATATTAAAACATCGTTGCAGTGTAACTGAAACTAGTTTGTTTATCCTTTTTCTGTAGCCTTGGAAGGAGCAGTCAGTTTGGGAGATTCAGAAACAATCCCTGTGTTCTGGGCCTGGTTTCTCTTTCAAACAGCGTGTTTCATTTCCTGTGGAGTGTTCCTGGAGCACAGAGTCCAAAGTCCAGGAAGCTGCAGTGAAAACAAAGACACTTTCCTCTCTGCTTCCCTCCCAGCCAAGAGACTTCAAACATACCCCGGGCCGAGGCCTGAGCCACACAGGCCAATGTTAGATCAGAGACTCGCTCCTGCTGGGACAGCAGGAGACAGGATCAGAAACTCAGGGAGGGTGTGCTTTAGTAGATACAGTACAGGCACCATATAATGGCAGTCCTTGTGAGCCACACTGCAAGGGAAAGGCATAATCAGTTCAGTCCTTGGTCATACACATACAAAAACAAATATCCTGCTTGTCTTCTTCACTTACTTTCTTGTAGTTTTACCTCGGGAATTCATTCGATACTGCTTTGATTTTTCAAACTTCATTAAAACTTGATTGAAAAAGGATGCCAAAATTGTCATGCAGGCCGGGGAAGCAACCTATGCAAACACACTTGATTGACAGGCTAATGTGTGACTTTTAATTGAGTAAGGGGTCGTTTGCTTTTGATTTACTAAAAAGAATCTGCTGAAAGTTAGTTTGCATAAAGAAATCCAGAAATAACAGATAAATGGTGCAGTTCTGCAGGAACTGTGTTGAAATGAAACGTGCAAATGAGCCAGGCTCTGCAATAGAGGAATACAGGCAATACTAAAACTCCTCTGTCACTCTGAGCTGTCTTTCCATATCTAGCAGCTCTGACTGCAGAATGAGTCAGGAAGATTTTGGATAATGGATAAGAACGTACATATTATACTAGTATGAGCACGGCCCTACCAGCTACCTTATGGGTGGTGGCTTCACCACAGCGTGCTCTGCTTTGTTCCTGGTCCTCGATAGCATACACTGTCCAGCAGACCACAACCCCCTCTTCCATTTTTACTATACTGCAGTTGGTTTAGATGAAAAAAGGTCTTTTGATCCACCTATACAGTGTGTGCTCTGAAAAAATGAAGATTTGAGTACCAAATCTTTCGGTTTATTTATTTGTATTTTATTTTTACTGGAAAGCCTCTCAGATAAAGTGGGTGTCCTGTCAGGCATAGGTAGCTGTATTAATTAAATAGGGTACAAACAGGATTTAACCAGGGGATTTACATGTTAGTCTAAAGTGTATTCTGTTTTGGGTACCTCTAATGCAGTCTTTCTATATTTGATCTTCATTCTTTAGGGTTTTAGGTATGACTCGCTTTAAGCATGTTCCAAAATTCCAAGCGCAGGGCAGGTAAGCAAGAGCTTCTCAAGACGGCTAGCCACATTTATTATCAACACAAAATGTGTTAACCTGCTAGTAAACTTGTTATTAGCATGTAATTAACTCATACCAGAAGACACACAGGGGAAGCTGAGTGGAGACAGATTCAGGACAGGACTGGAGGCTCATATGTCTCTTTTCCCACTGTACAACCGAGCCGAGCCGGGCTGTACCGAGCCCACACGGTGCAGTTAAGAGGTGCCAGGGTTGTGTTTCCACTGCAGAGCCGAGCCGTGCTACTGATGTCACACACAACAAAAGACAGTTGTTATTAATTATTGTTATTAATTAACTCCAAAATTTGCCCAAAGATGCTCAAACAAATGGTGTTCAAAAATGAATAGACCAACGGTACAGCTGTACCTTGTATCGCTATATTTTGCAAATATATTTAGGAATTTCTTTATAATCCACAAATTTTACTCATTACATCGACTTAATGAATGGAATTAGTTCTGTTAAAGGGGATTTTGTGTTTTTGAGTGTGTGAGTTAAGTATACCGTACCAACGGTTTGTGTCCATTTGCTTCAAGTTGTCAGAAATTCAGGCATAAACTTTTTCATTTCTGATGCACGACTCCAGATCTTCCTAAACACTTCTATCTGCTCACAGAGAAACTAGAGCCTGTACTTCCTCAGCGTCCCAAGGCTGTACTTTTCTCTCATCACACTCGCTACAGCCAGGTTGTTTGTTGTTTGTGTCTCTGGAGTGTATTGACTGATGCAAAGTAATTTAAAAAAATGGAATGGGTTTCATTCATTGTGCAAGTTACAATGCTTATATTATGCATTTATCATGCTTTCCCACACTTCTCAATGATGTACCTTGCTTGTCTGTGCACTCAGCTCTTACTGTGCTTCATGCATAGTATCCTGGTGCAAGTCATGCTGGACAGATGTACAAACTCATGCCTGCAGAGTGCTGGCTGTGAAGGAGGCCACTACACAGTAAAGGGTCAGTGCAGGTTGAGCATTTCCTTGTGATTTCAGGTTAAACAAACAGGACACCCTCTGGTCAGATTATCAGCAATGAAGCCCCCTCCGGAGAGATAAGCTTCAAGCCCTGACAGCCCAGCCACAGGGGGTGGGGAGGGGCCACCCGCTGTTATCACACTGAAAGCATGAGGTTTAGCACCTGAGCTGACAAGCTGAGCACTGAGACAGGGAGAGGAGGCAGGGCAGGAATGAAGATCCTCATTGCACTGCTAACTGACTTTATACTGTGGAAGCTTAATTTTTTGTGATGAAAATGTTCCAACACTCAATGTTAAAGCACTTAAAGAAACTTAATAAATTCAGTGGCAAACTTTTCGACTGAAAGCCATTGAAAAAGGTATCCCTATAGGTCACAAGCTCAGGTGCATCTTATTAAACTAGTAAAACAAGGAACGGATCAAACTGCTTTGCAATGGGAGTGTTATTGCCATCCCTGTATATTGCAGTATCCTTAACCAGTGCATTGCTAGGATTTCTGTAATGGGCCAGTCAGTTAGCTCATCCTGGTTTTCTTTGATAATTTTGATCACTGCAAGAAAAAAAAGCTACATTCCAAACACAACAGCTTGTTTGAGTTGATGACCAGGAGACCTGTTGACACCCGCATCAAGATAACAAGCTAGATTACTGCAAATGGGCATTAGCACATGTTTGGTCTAAAAAGCAAAAACATTAAGCAAATACAATTCTAAAATGAATAAGAAACAACTTTAGACAACTCCCAAGCACCTGCACGAAATGAATTCGGAGTAAATAGCTTTGAGAATCCTGCCCACAGTTCCTGCTTCCTTCCACCTCATTGAAATAAGGGGTTTCAGCAGCCATACTAGCAAGCAGTCTGAGTGGACATCACAAAGCCACCAATGTGACTGGCACAGCTGAGTGCTTTCACAGTCATTGAGCCACACCCTGTATAAATGGCAATATTATTGTTACCAAAGTATGGCCTTTGTTTGAATGTGCATATCACCTCTGGTTTCACAGAGAGAGAAGACCGCCACACCTCAATGTTAGGATCCAGAATGTCCCCATATTCTCTTTACAATGTGACTTCAAACTCAGAGCAGGGGTCAAGCACAGCATAACAATTCAGTGAGCTCGAGGAGTCAAATACTGTTCTCATTACTTTAGAGGAGGACCAGCCAGCCTGCACCTCACAGGCAGGAACAAGCCAGGCGTGAGGTGGGTGGGTAGGAGGGGATGGGGACCTCAATAGCAAGCAAACAAGTGTTTACTTTGTGAAATAAGTGGTAGCTCTTAAATAATGGGCTATCATAGCTGAAAGGCGGACCTGTACTCCATTATCAGACTCAGTCCTGCTGGGGAACATCTGTGATCACAGAATACAGTCTAAGCCGTGTTTTGTGTTCTTTGTCAACACCACCCCAGTGGCAAGGGGGCCAGAACTGGCACATGCTTTAAAGCTTCAGCTCAATTTACGATAACAAAAGATAGCAGAGATGAGGATTCCGCTGACCCTGGAGCCAGGGGTCACAGTCCTCAAGGGGCGTGGCTAATCCCTGGCTTGGGCTATTGACTGAAGGATTTTTCAGCTCCAGACCAATGGCTTTCATATAATAGCAACCACACAGGGTGCATGACTGAAGCCAATCAGAATCTAGTATAAAGTTTGGGGTCTGGGAAAAACAGTTTAATAACTTGTCAAATAAATGACACATTACCTTAGCTCATAATGCAATATATGCAGATATGCTTGCTCTGTGCTCGGATTTCTGATTTGTGCTTTTATTGAAAGTTTTCTAGTGGTGCAACTATCCAAACCCCAGGAGAATTAGCATTTCATTGCAGCCTCACTAGATTTACAGATAAGGCAAAGCAAGTGTTATAATAAGTGAAAGTAAAGTATGGAAAAACAGTCCTGAATAATGCAAATTGATTCACAGCATACAGGCTTGATGGTCTCTCGTGCAATGGAGATGTTTACACTGATCTGTTTAATTGAAGGGGCACTTCATTTAGAAGGAAAGACTTTTGAAAACAAGGGGAGATATGAATGTGACTGGAAGACTAGCTATAGTCTATTTTAAGGATAGGGTTGAGCACGGTTGTTTTTCTTTGCTTTCAGTATCCCTTTATTGAGACCAAAGTGGGGTGGGTTTTTTGTTTGGTTCCTTTTTTTCTAATAAAATGTCTTTATTTGTAAACTCAAATAAACTGCTGGAGCTGGGGTTGTTCCGGAAATGGAAACAGACCAATTAAATATTTTAAAAAACATTCATGAGTACAAATTGAATGTGTGAATAAATGGGAAATACATACAGAGCTCTGTGAATTGAAATGAAACTCAGAAACGCAGATTCAATTAAGAAAACATATTCTGGAAACTTCCTGGAAAACACTGGTCCTTAATCAATGGAATGGGCTTCGGCATTGTGCTGTATAGCAGGCTGTCACTATGAAGCAGTGCAGACCTATACTGTGTGCAATCTGAACCATGCTAAAAGTGACTGCGCTTAATGCTTTTCATTTATAATAAATCAGCAGCTCAGCTAAACTATGATCTGACTGAGAGGCAGAACATCATAATTAGATAATGTAAAAAAACATGAAAACACCTGACGAGGGGTTTGTGTTTCTTATGCCAGAGCTGTATCTAATTTAGAAAAGAGTATTTCATGTTAACCAGGAAAACAGCAGCCAGGTCTTATACATCTCCCAGGTATTGTGATAACGTGTGACTTTTATAGACGTGATACTGGCTCTTCAAGTGCCTTCCTAGTAGTTTATTTTAGCTGATCAGATTGAGTTTTCAGTAACACTTTACATGGTGTCTGCAATTACTGCATATTTAGATAGTAGATGCTTAGTAAATACAGTGTACTTACACGTGATTATAAACTTATTATGCATAGTAAAAATGTATGTGTAAATATTTTTACATGATATGTGTAAGTACACAATTGTATCAGAAAAGGGTTAGAGTTAGGGTTAGTTAGGGTTGGGGTTAGGGTTAGGGTTAGGCTTAGGGTTAGGGTTAGGATTAGAGTTAGGGTCAGGGTAAGAGTTAGGGTTAGGGTTAGAATTAGGGATGGAGTTAGAGTTAGGTTTATATTGTGCAAAAAGATTTACACATTGTTACTATGCATAATTGTAATTGCGTGTAAATACACATGTATTTACTTAGTCTCTACTATGTAAATACACAGTAATTAAAGACTCTCCATGTAACGTGTTATCGAGTTGTCAGCCCATTGACATTTAATTAGAGCTTTGATTTTCATAGCAGTCACTAGGCTTTACTTCGCTTTGCTCTGTTTTTATCAAGGCCTGGGGAAATTAGTTTTCACAATTGAAAACTGAAAAGAAAAAACAAGTTTGAGCATAGGAACAACAGCAATGGGGATTAACTGGAGTGAACTGTAGATCTTTCAAACAAGGCATTACTGTCATTCATTTACTTCTACAACAAACAGTGGTAACCCCCCTGGAAGCCATACTGTTTTCTGTTTGCTCTGGTTTGCTTTTGTAAAGTCGACTACAATCAAGCAAATCCTCTGACAATTATTCATAGCGATTTGAAAAAAGATTTGGAAAAGACTCCCGGCTATAAACGATACTGCATCATATTCTGAATAAACAGGATGGGCTGTTTTGGCACACATGTTAAAACATACAGTCAAAGCACTATCTCTCCACATAGCTTTATATAGCTGGCTTCCTCTCTGAACCCACACAACTCAAAATAAAATGCAGCTCAACTGTCAACTCCCAAGCACTCCGAATGGGACTGTGTACATCCCGTGGCTTTGTGTTTATTCAACTGCAGCAATGTAACCCAAACAACTTGATAGAAGGGGGGGTCTTTTTGTACTGAAGACATTGAAATTCTCTTTAGAAGTAAGAGTACAAAGCCAACACTCACTGATAAGGTAGCGTATGAAAAAAACAAGGTACTGCATGCAAACCCACCACAGTGAGCTTTCCAAAGACTGGAGTGCCAAGACCTGCCCCAGAAACCCTTCGTTTGTTGTTGACCTGGAATGCACCTCCCCAAGGTAAAGGCCCTTCAATTGGTTTTAATAGCACTTGCCCTTATACAAGTTTACCCAGGTCATTTAACCATGCTTTTCCCACAGTGCAATACTAAGCACTACCATGCTTTAACTGTGCTTTATTACACTGTGCTTTTACTGCTTGTCTCCTGTCCTTTTTTCCATCCAAAGTGCTCATAGTGGGAGATGGGTGAGAGTCAGCTGGACACAGTGTACACTTATAACCAGACCCCCTGTGTTTGCTGGTGACGTCTGTGACAAAAGTCAGTAGTTCAAGTATGACGATGCTTCATTCCTGTAACTACCTTTTCAAACTGGGTCTTTTGTACAGTAGTTGAGATGAGTGTGCATTGGGTTACCTCACTTATTGTATTATTTAACAAACCTGGACTAACATCTAAAATACTGGCTGCAGTGCAGCATTCAGTTAATGTACACTACCGGTCGAAAGTTTTAGAATTGAAATTTAAGCAGTTCAATTCCAGTGAATAACCTGAAATGGTACAAAGTTAAGTGGTAACCTGCCAGAGGATAAAAAAAAAAGGTTAGGTTACCAAAAACTGAAAAATAATGTACATTTCGGAGTTATACAAAAAGGCCTTTTCAGGGAACGAGTAATGGGTTAACAACTTACAGCTGTTCTGCAGCAATGGAAGTAAATTAAGCCTTGAAAGTTGATGCTAACAATTCCTACAGGTGTCCCAACTTTTGTTGATTACTTACAAACCCTCTGTCTGTATAAAAGCAGTGTTGGAACAGACTGTGTCACTACACCCTCTTAAGCATTATTTGGAGAGTATTGTACTGCAGGAAGTAGTATATTGCTATCATAATGGCGAGAAAAAGGCAATTAACAAAGGAAGACAGACAGACCATTATAACCCTTAAAAGTGTAGGTCTTTCCTTTAGAGAAATTGCAAAGAAAACCAAGGTGTCAGTGAGTACAATTTCCTACACCATCAAAAGGCACTTGGAAACTGGAGGAAACTCTGACAGGTAGAGGTCTGGCAGACTCAAAGCCACAACAGAATCAGAAGACAAGTTTCTGAGAGTCAACAGCTTGCGTGATAGGCGGCTCACAGGACAACAGCTTATAGCACAGCTTAACAATGGTCGAAGTAAGCAAGTCTCAGTTTCAATTGTGAAGAGAAGACTTCGCCATGCAATACCCTCTGGTATACGTCTAGTTGGTCAGGGGTTCCTCCTACAGCAAGATAATGACCCAAAACATACCTCCAGGCTATGTCAGAACTACCTTAGAAGAAAAGAACAAGACGGTAGGCTTCAAATCATGGAATGGCCAGCACAGTCTCCAGTCTTAAACCCCATCGAGCTGGTTTAGGATGAACTGGACAGAAGGGTGAAAGCAAAGCAACCTACAAGTGCAACACATTTGTGGGAACTTCTGCAACAGTGTTGGGAAGAGCTTTCCGAACAATATTTGATTTCCATTGTAGAAAGAATGCCACGAGTGTGTTCAGCTGTTATATCTGCAAAAGGTGGCTACTTTGATGAGTCAAAAATTTAGATTAAATTTTGTTAAACAAAACGATTCCATGATTACTTTTTTTATCTCCAATTGTTTATTTTTTCTATGCTTTAATTTCAGAGTACATTGAGACATTAAACTGCGTAAATTTCAATAAAAACTGGAAAAATGGAGGTGTTCTAAAACTTTTGACCGGTAGTGTACATGTGTATGCATCCAGTAGGGCCCTTGCTGCTCCAGGTGTTTCCTATTGAAACAGCTTCTCCAGCGCCTCGTATCTGGGGCCAGTACAGGTCTGCGGATGGGGAGGGCAGTGCCAAACACAGGGGTGATAAACAGGAGACAGACTGGCCAGAAAATTCCACTTGTTACTGGAATATATTATATCCTGGCTGCACAGTGCTCTGCTTCCTGTCCTTACAGAAACGCTTCCTAATGAACACAGCGGCTCCCATTAGGAGATGACCAGGTCAGGGCCGGATTGACCCAAATTACGTCATAGCATAGGGCCCATGCCAGGTCATTGTTTGTTTGGGACATTTGACAAAAACTGCATGTGGGCAGATGGGCCCACACACACAGGAAGAGAGGCGCACAGAAGCTTGCTTTTGGTTGATTGTGTTCTTTTATGATGGCTATGCATTTCTTTCTCGATTTCAGCAGACCTGGTCTCTGAGTCTCTCACACAAGCAGCTTCCTGCTAATGTACCCTATCAAATGACCCACGCCCTCTACCTCCTGGGCGAGATCCATCCCTAGTCCTACTACATCAGAGGCATCAGTCCACAGGATAAAATGTACGAGTCAGGCTCAATTTATGGATTCATTTTTTTCAGTTTTAGGGCCAGTTTAAAAACGTGTCCTGTCTCAAATGTGCAGAGTAAGGAAATTCAAATGTGGATCTGTGCCGCCGGCATGAACAGTTTAAGTCCTTCGTATTTGTTTCTCGCTACAAAAAATAAATAGAAAGAAGTAAAGGACAGAAAAGTTGTTCCCTTTTTTTGTTAAACAACATTGGAGGCTGTGTGGGCCAGCAGTTAAAGAAACAGGTTTGTAAACAGGAGGTTCCCAGTGCAAATCCCAGCTCAGCCACTGACTCACTGTATGACCCTGAGCAAGTCTCTTGTGCTCAATCTTTCTGGTGAGATGTTGTTGTAAGTGACTCTGCTGCTGATGCGTAGTTCACACACCTTAGTCACGTATCTTGTAAGGCACTTTGAGATGGTGGTCCACTATAAAGGCGCTAAATAAAAATTATTATTATTATTTTGTTTTATTGAATGCAATGCTACAACTGGACTTTTCCATAGAAGGAACCTATGAACAGATTTGGAAAAAAAAAACAAAAAACACTGTTTTTGTTTTGAGAGATATATATTTTACGTTTCGATATGTTGTACACCAGTGTTATTGTATTGAACTCGTGATACAGTAACGAGAGCTTTAGCAGCAAGTGATTCTCAAACACCAGTGTTATTGTATTGAACTCGTGGTACAGTAACGAGAGCTTTAGCAGCAAGTGATTCTCAAACACCAGTGTTATTGTATTGAACTCGTGGTACAGTAACGAGAGCTTTAGCAGCAAGCGATTCTCAAACACCAGTGTTATTGTATTGAACTCGTGGTGCAGTAACGAGAGCTTTAGCAGCAAGTGATTCTCAAACACCAGTGTTATTGTATTGAACTCGTGGTGCAGTAACGAGAGCTTTAGCAGCAAGTGATTCTCAAACACCAGTGTTATTGTATTGAACTCGTGGTACAGTAACGAGAGCTTTAGCAGCAAGTGATTCTCAAACACCAGTGTTATTGTATTGAACTCGTGGTGCAGTAACGAGAGCTTTAGCAGCAAGTGATTCTCAAACACCAGTGTTATTGTATTGAACTCGTGGTGCAGTAACGAGAGCTTTAGCAGCAAGTGATTCTCAAACACCAGTGTTATTGTATTGAACTCGTGGTGCAGTAACGAGAGCTTTAGCAGCAAGTGATTCTCAAACACCAGTGTTATTGTATTGAACTCGTGGTGCAGTAACGAGAGCTTTAGCAGCAAGCGATTCTCAAACACCAGTGTTATTGTATTGAACTCGTGGTACAGTAACGAGAGCTTTAGCAGCAAGTGATTCTCAAACACCAGTGTTATTGTATTGAACTCGTGGTGCAGTAACGAGAGCTTTAGCAGCAAGTGATTCTCAAACACCAGTGTTATTGTATTGAACTCGTGGTGCAGTAACGAGAGCTTTAGCAGCAAGTGATTCTCAAACACCAGTGTTATTGTATTGAACTCGTGGTACAGTAACGAGAGCTTTAGCAGCAAGTGATTCTCAAACACCAGTGTTATTGTATTGAACTCGTGGTGCAGTAACGAGAGCTTTAGCAGCAAGTGATTCTCAAACACCAGTGTTATTGTATTGAACTCGTGGTACAGTAACGAGAGCTTTAGCAGCAAGTGATTCTCAAACACCAGTGTTATTGTATTGAACTCGTGGTGCAGTAACGAGAGCTTTAGCAGCAAGTGATTCTCAAACACCAGTGTTATTGTATTGAACTCGTGGTGCAGTAACGAGAGCTTTAGCAGCAAGTGATTCTCAAACACCAGTGTTATTGTATTGAACTCGTGGTGCAGTAACGAGAGCTTTAGCAGCAAGTGATTCTCAAACACCAGTGTTATTGTATTGAACTCGTGGTGCAGTAACGAGAGCTTTAGCAGCAAGTGATTCTCAAACACCAGTGTTATTGTATTGAACTCGTGGTGCAGTAACGAGAGCTTTAGCAGCAAGTGATTCTCAAACACCAGTGTTATTGTATTGAACTCGTGGTGCAGTAACGAGAGCTTTAGCAGCAAGTGATTCTCAAACACCAGTGTTATTGTATTGAACTCGTGGTGCAGTAACGAGAGCTTTAGCAGCAAGTGATTCTCAAACACCAGTGTTATTGTATTGAACTCGTGGTGCAGTAACGAGAGCTTTAGCAGCAAGTGATTCTCAAACACCAGTGTTATTGTATTGAACTCGTGGTGCAGTAACGAGAGCTTTAGCAGCAAGTGATTCTCAAACACCAGTGTTATTGTATTGAACTCGTGGTGCAGTAACGAGAGCTTTAGCAGCAAGTGATTCTCAAACACCAGTGTTATTGTATTGAACTCGTGGTGCAGTAACGAGAGCTTTAGCAGCAAGTGATTCTCAAACACCAGTGTTATTGTATTGAACTCGTGGTGCAGTAACGAGAGCTTTAGCAGCAAGTGATTCTCAAACACCAGTGTTATTGTATTGAACTCGTGGTGCAGTAACGAGAGCTTTAGCAGCAAGTGATTCTCAAACACCAGTGTTATTGTATTGAACTCGTGGTGCAGTAACGAGAGCTTTAGCAGCAAGTGATTCTCAAACACCAGTGTTATTGTATTGAACTCGTGGTGCAGTAACGAGAGCTTTAGCAGCAAGTGATTCTCAAACACCAGTGTTATTGTATTGAACTCGTGGTAGTAACGAGAGCTTTAGCAGCAAGTGATTCTCAAACACCAGTGTTATTGTATTGAACTCGTGGTGCAGTAACGAGAGCTTTAGCAGCAAGTGATTCTCAAACACCAGTGTTATTGTATTGAACTCGTGGTGCAGTAACGAGAGCTTTAGCAGCAAGTGATTCTCAAACACCAGTGTTATTGTATTGAACTCGTGGTGCAGTAACGAGAGCTTTAGCAGCAAGTGATTCTCAAACACCAGTGTTATTGTATTGAACTCGTGGTGCAGTAACGAGAGCTTTAGCAGCAAGTGATTCTCAAACACCAGTGTTATTGTATTGAACTCGTGGTGCAGTAACGAGAGCTTTAGCAGCAAGTGATTCTCAAACACCAGTGTTATTGTATTGAACTCGTGGTGCAGTAACGAGAGCTTTAGCAGCAAGTGATTCTCAAACACCAGTGTTATTGTATTGAACTCGTGGTGCAGTAACGAGAGCTTTAGCAGCAAGTGATTCTCAAACACCAGTGTTATTGTATTGAACTCGTGGTGCAGTAACGAGAGCTTTAGCAGCAAGTGATTCTCAAACACCAGTGTTATTGTATTGAACTCGTGGTGCAGTAACGAGAGCTTTAGCAGCAAGTGATTCTCAAACACCAGTGTTATTGTATTGAACTCGTGGTGCAGTAACGAGAGCTTTAGCAGCAAGTGATTCTCAAACACCAGTGTTATTGTATTGAACTCGTGGTGCAGTAACGAGAGCTTTAGCAGCAAGTGATTCTCAAACACCAGTGTTATTGTATTGAACTCGTGGTGCAGTAACGAGAGCTTTAGCAGCAAGTGATTCTCAAACACCAGTGTTATTGTATTGAACTCGTGGTGCAGTAACGAGAGCTTTAGCAGCAAGTGATTCTCAAACACCAGTGTTATTGTATTGAACTCGTGGTGCAGTAACGAGAGCTTTAGCAGCAAGTGATTCTCAAACACCAGTGTTATTGTATTGAACTCGTGGTGCAGTAACGAGAGCTTTAGCAGCAAGTGATTCTCAAACACCAGTGTTATTGTATTGAACTCGTGATACAGTAACGAGAGCTTTAGCAGCAAGTGATTCTCAAACACCAGTGTTATTGTATTGAACTCGTGGTGCAGTAACGAGAGCTTTAGCAGCAAGTGATTCTCAAACACCAGTGTTATTGTATTGAACTCGTGGTGCAGTAACGAGAGCTTTAGCAGCAAGTGATTCTCAAACACCAGTGTTATTGTATTGAACTCGTGGTACAGTAACGAGAGCTTTAGCAGCAAGTGATTCTCAAACACCAGTGTTATTGTATTGAACTCGTGGTGCAGTAACGAGAGCTTTAGCAGCAAGTGATTCTCAAACACCAGTGTTATTGTATTGAACTCGTGGTGCAGTAACGAGAGCTTTAGCAGCAAGTGATTCTCAAACACCAGTGTTATTGTATTGAACTCGTGGTGCAGTAACGAGAGCTTTAGCAGCAAGTGATTCTCAAACACCAGTGTTATTGTATTGAACTCGTGGTGCAGTAACGAGAGCTTTAGCAGCAAGTGATTCTCAAACACCAGTGTTATTGTATTGAACTCGTGGTGCAGTAACGAGAGCTTTAGCAGCAAGTGATTCTCAAACACCAGTGTTATTGTATTGAACTCGTGGTGCAGTAACGAGAGCTTTAGCAGCAAGTGATTCTCAAACACCAGTGTTATTGTATTGAACTCGTGGTGCAGTAACGAGAGCTTTAGCAGCAAGTGATTCTCAAACACCAGTGTTATTGTATTGAACTCGTGGTGCAGTAACGAGAGCTTTAGCAGCAAGTGATTCTCAAACACCAGTGTTATTGTATTGAACTCGTGGTGCAGTAACGAGAGCTTTAGCAGCAAGTGATTCTCAAACACCAGTGTTATTGTATTGAACTCGTGGTGCAGTAACGAGAGCTTTAGCAGCAAGTGATTCTCAAACACCAGTGTTATTGTATTGAACTCGTGGTGCAGTAACGAGAGCTTTAGCAGCAAGTGATTCTCAAACACCAGTGTTATTGTATTGAACTCGTGGTGCAGTAACGAGAGCTTTAGCAGCAAGTGATTCTCAAACACCAGTGTTATTGTATTGAACTCGTGGTGCAGTAACGAGAGCTTTAGCAGCAAGTGATTCTCAAACACCAGTGTTATTGTATTGAACTCGTGGTGCAGTAACGAGAGCTTTAGCAGCAAGTGATTCTCAAACACCAGTGTTATTGTATTGAACTCGTGGTGCAGTAACGAGAGCTTTAGCAGCAAGTGATTCTCAAACACCAGTGTTATTGTATTGAACTCGTGGTGCAGTAACGAGAGCTTTAGCAGCAAGTGATTCTCAAACACCAGTGTTATTGTATTGAACTCGTGGTAGAGCTTTAGCAGCAAGTGATTCTCAAACACCAGTGTTATTGTATTGAACTCGTGGTGCAGTAACGAGAGCTTTAGCAGCAAGTGATTCTCAAACACCAGTGTTATTGTATTGAACTCGTGGTGCAGTAACGAGAGCTTTAGCAGCAAGTGATTCTCAAACACCAGTGTTATTGTATTGAACTCGTGGTGCAGTAACGAGAGCTTTAGCAGCAAGTGATTCTCAAACACCAGTGTTATTGTATTGAACTCGTGGTGCAGTAACGAGAGCTTTAGCAGCAAGTGATTCTCAAACACCAGTGTTATTGTATTGAACTCGTGGTGCAGTAACGAGAGCTTTAGCAGCAAGTGATTCTCAAACACCAGTGTTATTGTATTGAACTCGTGGTGCAGTAACGAGAGCTTTAGCAGCAAGTGATTCTCAAACACCAGTGTTATTGTATTGAACTCGTGGTGCAGTAACGAGAGCTTTAGCAGCAAGTGATTCTCAAACACCAGTGTTATTGTATTGAACTCGTGGTGCAGTAACGAGAGCTTTAGCAGCAAGTGATTCTCAAACACCAGTGTTATTGTATTGAACTCGTGGTGCAGTAACGAGAGCTTTAGCAGCAAGTGATTCTCAAACACCAGTGTTATTGTATTGAACTCGTGGTGCAGTAACGAGAGCTTTAGCAGCAAGTGATTCTCAAACACCAGTGTTATTGTATTGAACTCGTGGTACAGTAACGAGAGCTTTAGCAGCAAGTGATTCTCAAACACCAGTGTTATTGTATTGAACTCGTGGTGCAGTAACGAGAGCTTTAGCAGCAAGTGATTCTCAAACACCAGTGTTATTGTATTGAACTCGTGGTGCAGTAACGAGAGCTTTAGCAGCAAGTGATTCTCAAACACCAGTGTTATTGTATTGAACTCGTGGTGCAGTAACGAGAGCTTTAGCAGCAAGTGATTCTCAAACACCAGTGTTATTGTATTGAACTCGTGGTGCAGTAACGAGAGCTTTAGCAGCAAGTGATTCTCAAACACCAGTGTTATTGTATTGAACTCGTGGTGCAGTAACGAGAGCTTTAGCAGCAAGTGATTCTCAAACACCAGTGTTATTGTATTGAACTCGTGATACAGTAACGAGAGCTTTAGCAGCAAGTGATTCTCAAACACCAGTGTTATTGTATTGAACTCGTGGTGCAGTAACGAGAGCTTTAGCAGCAAGTGATTCTCAAACACCAGTGTTATTGTATTGAACTCGTGATACAGTAACGAGAGCTTTAGCAGCAAGTGATTCTCAAACACCAGTGTTATTGTATTGAACTCGTGGTACAGTAACGAGAGCTTTAGCAGCAAGTGATTCTCAAACACCAGTGTTATTGTATTGAACTCATGGTGCAGTAACGAGAGCTTTAGCAGAAAGTGATTCTCAAACAAAATGTGTGAATTAAATCAATCTGTCAATGCTTTGAAATTCAGTTGATGAGGTCATTAATGAACGCATTTCTCATTAAAAAGCTTAATTGCCTCAGGTCACGTACATCACTTCCTGTCTCAACGACTAAATAAGGAGAACTCGTTAATCAAAATGCATGTTAAAGAGATCAATAAAAATGAATGGAAGCATAATTTACTGTTATGGAAACTACCTGTGTACAGCGAGACGGCTCTCCCATCAAACGGAAATGAAAAAAAAATAATGGGAATATCTTCATTTAAACTGTAAACTTCATTTAAAATGGGTCATTTTGTCCTGCAGAATGTATGTTTATTTAGAACACTTCACATATACAATGCTGAGTTACAATTATCTGGCGTGTGGGCAAAGATCGGATGGCACAGATTAAAAAAAAACATTTGAAATTTACTTTTTGGATGGGGTAAGACATCTATCTATGTTGGTTGGAATTTATTTTCTTATGTTATCTACTTGTGTATGTATTTTAGTATGTACGATTGTAGGCTATTAATAAACACATCTGAGGTGTCATTGGTGTTTGTAGTTGTTAGTTATTATACATGCATACCATGTGTGTAACACTTCATTATACATTTATTAAACTTTTAAAATTACCATAGAACTCCCCACCCCAATACACAATTTGTTTGTAGTTGATTGTTTGGTGAATTCCTCTAATCATGCTTTTTCTCTGGTACTGTTTGCTCACCTCCGTAATAAATAAACTAAACATGGATAGAAGTAGCCACCGAACACTTACAGTATTATAAGAAAATATTCTAGCGTGCATCAAGACATGTGAGAGTGTACACTGTACATACAGTGAAGGGGGGGGTCTGACAATATTACACATACGTTAGGCAAAATCCACGACAATGATCTCGATCACATTAGGTATTGCATTCATATCCGTGGTGATATCTTTTGAAAACAAGCCCCATACTGCACTTTTTAATTATCAGACAAAATGTTTACAGAATACTTAACAACTTCTATTAGGACCATGCTGCCTGATGTGTTTATTATCATAAAATCACGTTTTTATTTACAACAAAGGGAAAACATGTTTTTGCTGAATTTGTAAGCATTGGGGCAACACTTCCTTGTAAATAAAAAACGTGATTTGGTATAATTTAATGACAACGCTATTAATAATAAAAGAATCATGATTATAGCAGCAGTTTTCAAGTATTCTGGAAATATTTAATCTAAGAGTTAAAAAGTACAATGTGCGGCTGTCAGGCCTTGTTTTCAAAAAATATCGGCATGGACATAAACCAATGGAATACCGAATGTTTATATATGTACGTATGTATGAATGAATGGACTGTATGTACGTATCTATGTGTGTGTGTTTAATAGACCAAGAGAATATATGCATGTCTCCAGTAATGTGTGGTTTTTACGATCACATCGCCTTAAGTTCTAGCCAAAATTGTAGATATTTATTACTGCCATAGCCTTATCTTTCCGCCTATTGATTCGCTTCATTGCCACTGGGCTTTATGCATCCATTCATCCCTTCCTGCGATGTCATCGGCAATGTGTTCCCTTGCTTAAGGTTACAAATTATTAAAACAAGTGAAAAAATCTCATTCATAACCACATATATATAAAAGTCCAAGTGCAAATTAACTTTTGATATCTACATAATTTCAGAAATCACATTAGAATTAATTTTTTAATAATGAAATAGGCTTAACGACCTCTTGAAAATGCCAGAATCAATGCTACATAGTGATTTGTTGAGTAACACTGGAGTTCCCATTTACGAACTTTTGCAAATCCTGCCCTGTGTAACATGCAGTACCTGGTGCTGTTCTAAGATTGATCAATATGGGTTCACTGACATGAATCAATGCTGAAAGGCCCCCACATCGTACTTCGTACTGCCCGTGATAATTTCTTAAAACCTTTTTTGTGGATAACATTTGAAAAACAAAAGAAAGAGTAAGGTTGTTACAGTGAGATTCCTGATGTACAACTACATCAACGTTTAGCGCTGCTGTTTCACACAACTGAAACAGTGTTGCAGCAAATATCATCAGCTGTACTGAATTTATTATGCAGGTGAACTATTACTAAGGTGTTATTAATGTGACTTACCATAAGAGAACATACGCCCGTCAACACCCCCAGGTCATTTACAAACACTGAAAAACAGCGACTGATATAAAGATCCATTTCATCTCTTCTATAAACAGTAACACCCACATAATCAGACACTAACCACTGGCCTGTGGAGGGTTATAGTGCATGCATTGAGAACCCAAAAACTACAACAACAACACAAAAGTTCCATTTACAGGTGAAAAGAATGTCTTCTTACTTGCAAACTAGCAAAATGAGGCTAGGAAGGGTGTTATGTGTTCAGTTTTCTTAGTCCTGATCAATAACCTGAACTAAGGAGTCCTGTGAGGTTCCAAAGTGATTTATGCACTAGCTCAGACTGGGATGCTAGGAGTCCCTTGGGGTTCCAATGTGATTTATGCACTAGCTCAGACTGGGATGCTAGGAGTCCCATGGGGTTCCAATGTGATTTATGCACTAGCTCAGACTGGGATGCTAGGAGTCCCATGGGGTTCCAATGTGATTTATGCACTAGCTCAGACTGGGATGCTAGGAGTCCCATGGGGTTTCAATGTGATTTATGCACTAGCACAGACTGGGATGCTAGGAGTCCCATGGGGTTCCAATGTGATTTATGCACTAGCACAGACTGGGATGCTAGGAGTCCCATGGGGTTCCAATGTGATTTATGCACTAGCTCAGACTGGGATGCTAGGAGTCCCATGGGGTTCCAATGTGATTTATGCACTAGCTCAGACTGGGATGCTAGGAGTCCCATGGGGTTCCAATGTGATTTATGCACTAGCTCAGACTGGGATGCTAGGAGTCCCATGGGGTTCCAATGTGATTTATGCACTAGCTCAGACTGGGATGCTAGGAGTCCTGTGAGGTTCCAATGTGATTTATGCACTAGCTCAGACTGGGATGCTAGGAGTCCCATGGGGTTCCAATGTGATTTATGCACTAGCTCAGACTGGGATGCTAGGAGTCCTGTGAGGTTCCAATGTGATTTATGCACTAGCTCAGACTGGGATGCTAGGAGTCCTGTGAGGTTCCAGTGTGATTTATGCACTAGCTCAGACTGGGATGCTAGGAGTCCCATGGGGTTCCAATGTGATTTATGCACTAGCTCAGACTGGGATGCTAGGAGTCCCATGGGGTTCCAATGTGATTTATGCACTAGCTCAGACTGGGATGCTAGGAGTCCCATGGGGTTCCAATGTGATTTATGCACTAGCTCAGACTGGGATGCTAGGAGTCCCATGGGGTTCCAATGTGATTTATGCACTAGCTCAGACTGGGATGCTAGGAGTCCCATGGGGTTCCAATGTGATTTATGCACTAGCTCAGACTGGGATGCTAGGAGTCCCATGGGGTTCCAATGTGATTTATACACTAGCTCAGACTGGGATGCTAGGAGTCCCATGGGGTTCCAGTGTGATTTATGCACTAGCTCAGACTGGGATGCTAGGAGTCCCATGGGGTTCCAGTGTGATTTATGCACTAGCTCAGACTGGGATGCTAGGAGTCCCATGGGGTTCCAGTGTGATTTATACACTAGCTCAGACTGGGATGCTGGGAGTCCCATGGGGTTCCAGTGTGATTTATGCACTAGCTCAGACTGGGATGCTAGGAGTCCCATGGGGTTCCAGTGTGATTTATGCACTAGCTCAGACTGGGATGCTAGGAGTCCTGTGAGGTTCCAGTGTGATTTATGCACTAGCTCAGACTGGGATGCTAGGAGTCCCATGGGGTTCCAATGTGATTTATACACTAGTCAGACTGGGATGCTAGGAGTCCCATGGGGTTCCAACTTTATGCTCAGACTGGGATGCTAGGAGTACTGTGAGGTTCCAGTGTGATTTATGCACTAGCTCAGACTGGGATGCTAGGAGTCCCATGGGGTTCCAGTGTGATTTATGCACTAGCTCAGACTGGGATGCTAGGAGTCCCATGGGGTTCCAATGTGATTTATGCACTAGCTCAGACTGGGATGCTAGGAGTCCCATGGGGTTCCAATGTGATTTATGCACTAGCTCAGACTGGGATGCTAGGAGTCCTGTGAGGTTCCAGTGTGATTTATGCACTAGCTCAGACTGGGATGCTAGGAGTCCCATGGGGTTCCAATGTGATTTATGCACTAGCTCAGACTGGGATGCTAGGAGTCCTGTGATGGGGTTCCAATGTGATTTATACACTAGCTCAGACTGGGATGCTAGGAGTCCCATGGGGTTCCAATGTGATTTATACACTAGCTCAGACTGGGATGCTAGGAGTCCCATGGGGTTCCAATGTGATTTATGCACTAGCTCAGACTGGGATGCTAGGAGTCCCATGGGGTTCCAATGTGATTTATGCACTAGCTCAGACTGGGATGCTAGGAGTCCCATGGGGTTCCAATGTGATTTATACACTAGCTCAGACTGGGATGCTAGGAGTCCCATGGACTGGGATTCCATGGGGTTCCAATGTGATTTATACACTAGTTCAGACTGGGATGCTAGGAGTCCCATGGGGTTCCAGTGTGATTTATACACCAGCTCAGACTGGGATGCTAGGAGTCCCATGGGGTTCCAGTGTGATTTATGCACTAGCTCAGACTGGGATGCTAGGAGTCCCATGGGGTTCCAATGTGATTTATACACTAGCTCAGACTGGGATGCTAGGAGTCCCATGGGGTTCCAATGTGATTTATGCACTAGCTCAGACTGGGATGCTAGGAGTCCCATGGGGTTCCAGTGTGATTTATGAACTAGCTCAGACTGGGATGCTAGGAGTCCCGTGAGGTTCCAATGTGATTTATACACTAGCTCAGACTGGGATGCTAGGAGTCCCATGGGGTTCCAATGTGATTTATGCACTAGCTCAGACTGGGATGCTAGGAGTCCCATGGGGTTCCAGTGTGATTTATGCACTAGCTCAGACTGGGATGCTAGGAGTCCCATGGGGTTCCAGTGTGATTTATGCACTAGCTCAGACTGGGATGCTAGGAGTCCCATGGGGTTCCAATGTGATTTATAAACTAGCTCAGACTGGGATGCTAGGAGTCCTGTGAGGTTCCAGTGTGATTTATGCACTAGCTCAGACTGGGATGCTAGGAGTCCCATGGGGTTCCAATGTGATTTATGCACTAGCTCAGACTGGGATGCTAGGAGTCCCATGGGGTTCCAATGTGATTTATGCACTAGCTCAGACTGGGATGCTAGGAGTCCCATGGGGTTCCAATGTGATTTATGCACTAGCTCAGACTGGGATGCTAGGAGTCCCATGGGGTTCCAATGTGATTTATACACTAGCTCAGACTGAGATGCTAGGGGTTGTGAGGTTCCAATGTGATTTATAAACTAGCTCAGACTGGAATGCTAGGAGTCCCATGGGATTCCAATGTGATTTATACACTAGCTCAGACTGGGATGCTAGGAGTCCCATGGGGTTCCAGTGTGATTTATACACCAGCTCAGACTGGGATGCTAGGAGTCCCATGGGGTTCCAATGTGATTTATACACTAGCTCAGACTGGGATGCTAGGAGTCCCATGGGGTTCCAATGTGATTTATACACTAGCTCAGACTGGGATGCTAGGAGTCCCATGGGGTTCCAATGTGATTTATACACTAGCTCAGACTGGGATGCTAGGAGTCCCATGGGGTTCCAATGTGATTTATGCACTAGCTCAGACTGGGATGCTAGGAGTCCCATGGGGTTCCAGTGTGATTTATGCACTAGCTCAGACTGGGATGCTAGGAGTCCCATGGGGTTCCAATGTGATTTATGCACTAGCTCAGACTGGGATGCTAGGAGTCCCATGGGGTTCCAATGTGATTTATACACTAGCTCAGACTGGGATGCTAGGAGTCCCATGGGGTTCCAATGTGATTTATGCACTAGCTCAGACTGGGATGCTAGGAGTCCCATGGGGTTCCAATGTGATTTATACACTAGCTCAGACTGAGATGCTAGGGGTTGTGAGGTTCCAATGTGATTTATAAACTAGCTCAGACTGGAATGCTAGGAGTCCCATGGGGTTCCAATGTGATTTATGCACTAGCTCAGACTGGGATGCTAGGAGTCCCATGGGGTTCCAATGTGATTTATACACTAGCTCAGACTGGGATGCTAGGAGTCCCATGGGGTTCCAATGTGATTTATGCACTAGCTCAGCTCAGACTGGGATGCTAGGAGTGCTAGGAGTCCCATGGGGTTCCAGTGTGATTTATGCACTAGCTCAGACTGGGATGCTAGGAGTCCCATGGGGTTCCAGTGTGATTTATACACTAGCTCAGACTGGGATGCTAGGAGTCCCATGGGGTTCCAATGTGATTTATGCACTAGCTCAGACTGGGATGCTAGGAGTCCTGTGAGGTTCCAATGTGATTTATACACTAGCTCAGACTGGGATGCTAGGAGTCCCATGGGGTTCCAATGTGATTTATGCACTAGCTCAGACTGGGATGCTAGGAGTCCCATGGGGTTCCAATGTGATTTATGCACTAGCTCAGACTGGGATGCTAGGAGTCCCATGGGGTTCCAGTGTGATTTATGCACTAGCTCAGACTGGGATGCTAGGAGTCCTATGAGGTTCCAGTGTGATTTATGCACTAGCTCAGACTGGGATGCTAGGAGTCCCATGGGGTTCCAGTGTGATTTATGCACTAGCTCAGACTGGGATGCTAGGAGTCCCATGGGGTTCCAGTGTGATTTATACACTAGCTCAGACTGGGATGCTAGGAGTCCCATGGGGTTCCAATGTGATTTATGAACTAGCTCAGACTGGGATGCTAGGAGTCCCATGGGGTTCCATGTGATTTATGCACTAGCTCAGACTGGGATGCTAGGAGTCCCATGGGGTTCCAGTGTGATTTATACACTAGCTCAGACTGGGATGCTAGGAGTCCCATGGGGTTCCAATGTGATTTATACACTAGCTCAGACTGGGATGCTAGGAGTCCCATGGGGTTCCAGTGTGATTTATGCACTAGCTCAGACTGGGATGCTAGGAGTCCCATGGGGTTCCAGTGTGATTTATGCACTAGCTCAGACTGGGATGCTAGGAGTCCCATGGGGTTCCAGTGTGATTTATACACTAGCTCAGACTGGGATGCTAGGAGTCCCATGGGGTTCCAATGTGATTTATGCACTAGCTCAGACTGGGATGCTAGGAGTCCCGTGGGGTTCCAATGTGATTTATGCACTAGCTCAGACTGGGATGCTAGGAGTCCCATGGGGTTCCAATGTGATTTATGCACTAGCTCAGACTGGATGCTGGGAGTCCCATGGGGTTCCAGTGTGATTTATGCACTAGCTCAGACTGGGATGCTAGGAGTCCCATGGGTTCCAGGTTCCAATGTGATTTATGCACTAGCTCAGACTGGGATGCTAGGAGTCCTGTGGGGTTCCAATGTGATTTATGCACTAGCTCAGACTGGGATGCTAGGAGTCCCATGGGGTTCCAATGTGATTTATGCACTAGCTCATTCTGGGATACTAGGAGTCCCATGGGGTTCCAATGTGATTTATGATAGCTCAGACTGGGATGCTAGGAGTCCTGTGACCAATGTGATTTATGCTCAGACTGGGATGCTAGGAGTCCCATGGGGTTCCAATGTGATTTATGCACTAGCTCATACTGGGATGCTAGGAGTCCTGTGAAGTTCTAATGTGATTTATGCACTAGCTCAGACTGGGATGTTAGGAGTCCCATGGGGGTTCCAATGTGATTTATACACTAGCTCAGACTGGGATGCTAGGAGTCCTGTGAGGTTCCAATGTGATTTATGCACTAGCTCAGACTGGGATGGTAGGAGTCCTGTGAGGTTCCAGTGTGATTTATTCACTAGCTCAGAATGGGATGCTAGGAGTCACATGGGGTTCCAATGTGATTTATGCACTAGCTCAGACTGGGATGCTAGGAGTCCCATAGGGTTCCAGTGTGATTTATGTACTAGCTCAGACTGTTCCGGCTCTGTGAACAGCTGAATAGAGTTTTTAATGTGCGTTTCAGCACTTGACCATTTCACATGTCAACACTCGATGGGACAAGAAACTTCTGAATGTTATAATATCATAGTATCTTTCCAATAGATACTAGCCTTTCATTTCCCTGTGACTCATCCTCACAGGAAACTAGCCTGGCACAAAGGTCTTGAGTGCAACAAACAGGAAGGAAGGGAACTCAGTTTAGAAGCCAACCCCTGAGCCACTCATTCTCAGCATCCCAAACACTTACACTATCAGCCTCTCCAGCTCACCTTCTCTCTTATGCTGACTAAACAAACCATCTGCACCCTCTGTGATCCAGCTCACTGTAAGGTCTGGCAGTAGCACTCCATGACTGTGCTACCTCATGCATGCCACCCTAATCTGCAATGCAAACTTCACGCAGCTGAACACTGGAAGACTTTCATGAAAACAGAATAATATTTGAACCCTTTAAGGTATAACGGACATATGTGTCCCCCAAATAAAATTAAGCTATTTTTTTTTATTTTTTTTTGCAATGAGGTGCACAAAATAAGGTTTAAAATTTACTGACATGATACTTGAGTCATTCTCAGATGTGTTTCAAGTAGAAATTGTTTGAACAAGCATCCAGTCTTCCTGAAGGGGTTGAAGGTCATACCTGTGTGAAAAAGCCCTTCATGTATGCAATGAATCGTGGCAGGGTTGGGGATGGAGTGGAAAACTAATTTCACATGTGTTGCAGTGAGCCAGTTTGGATAATTTCCTAAAATGGGTTTGATTTTATGCATTCGGTCTTTAATGTTTTCTGACCCCCACAGATTCACCTCTGCAGGTCCCTTCTGCATATCTTTAAACTTTAAAACCTGTGTCCTTGAAATTACAGCTTCCTGGGAAGAACAAAACAGGACCCCCACGCACCAGAAAGAGGCAGAGCATTTCTTTTTTTTCGAAGATGAGACACTTACAAACTTTATTTTTAAAGCACCAAGAGTATTACACCTCATAATTTGGCCAAGAGATCCTGGTCATAGAACCCAACCTTAGTCACTATCTGGCAGCACAACCTGGGTGCAGTATCCCTGACCTGGCTCCCGTCCCAACCACAGCGAAGACACTAATATCAGGAGGCGAGCTATTCCATTCGGACGCTCCAGAGGAACATCTCTATTGGTTCATGCACTGAACTGGTACCACTGCGGCCTCATAGTGTAGTGATGTGGTTTCCATGAGTACTGTTTGCACAGCTGATTCACAGAGGGTGTTCATTAACACTGAAAGCATTGTGCTAACTGTGCGAGACTGGATTAGGTTACCATTGCTGTATCCTATGACTTCATGCCTCCAGCTGGTGTTGGTCTCCTGGATTAAAACGGTGGGGTCACAGCCTGGTACAGGAACAGCGTGCTCTTCTGTGTGCTTCAGGGAATATACACACAACCGACACCGTGAAACCTGTTAGGACTAGAAGGAGAAATTAGCACTACTTTAAAAACGCCTCCATCCTATTGCTTTGCCACCACTGTAGTTCTGGTAGGACTGTGCCTCCAGATAAGATTATTGATAGTCACTCTATTCAGCAGTCTTATTGAACAGGAGCAAGATAATGCCATACTGGTAAGAAGCCAGGTCTAGTTTACTCTGGTCCAAAAAAAAAAAAAAAGGCAATCAGATTATATGCGACATGTGAAAAAATCAAACGTTATGTAGGCAACACATATCTCTAAAGAGTAGAGTATTGGAGTAATATTCACTTCTGTTGCATTCTGCATGCAAACCTGATTAATTCCCCTTTACAGTGCTAGACAGGTAATGCTAGTACGATGATGCCAAATATTTAAATATTTGCCTAATATGAAAAGCATACCTACTACAGAGATGCCAGTGTCCCACCATCCACCACATGAGTGGGATCTGATAAAATTCTGAGTGGTGTCTGTGATTTTCCATAACAAAATGCTGCATTGTTATTTGCTCTATTTAAAAGTGAGACTACTAAAATTGAGACCAAAAAGTTCAGTCTCACTCACTTCTTGCCTTCACATCCAAAAGCAGAAACAGTAATCTGTGGATAATTGCAGTGTGTCTCAGAGGGCTTCACTGAGTGCGCCCTCACTTGCTGCCCCAAAACCTTTCATTCTTTCATGGAGTGTAAAGATATAAACCACTGTCAGGCTAGGAGAGTAGCTGATCACATATACACACACACACACACACGCGCGCGCACACACACACACGCGTATGCACATACACACGCACACACACGCACACACGCACACACACACATGGGCACACACACACACACACACACACACACACACACACACACACACACACACACACACACACACACACACACACACACACACACACACACACGCACACACACGCACACACGCACACACACTGACATTCTCCCAGTTCCTCAGCTCTAACCACACCACACTGCCACTCTCCCAGTTACTCAGCAACAACCACTACATCACACTACCTCCCATTGCTTCCCTTCCAATTCCTTAGCTATAACCACAAGATCACATTGCATCCCTCCCTCCCTCCCAGTCCCTCGATAATAACCACTAGACCTTCATTACCTTTTCAGCACAATAAAAAGATTACCTGAGCTGCTTGATACACAAAGCAAGCGACTGCACAGAGAGCAGTGCTGGCTGCAGGGATCAGCTGTAGCTGTGTAAATGTTTGTCTTGCTATTGGAGACAATGGGTTGGGAAGGGTTAAAGGCCTCTTGTTTACGGCAGAAACGGTTGCTGACCCTCAAATCCCCCACCGAGGAAACGGACACAAGTGACTGACCGTCAAAAAGCCAGGATGCTGCTGCCTTCCAAACTGACCGTCAAAAAGCCAGGATGCTGCTTCCTTCCGAATGAGCCTGTGCAGGGTTTGTGTGCGTGTGTATGTGTGTGTGTGTTTGTGTGTGTGCGTGTGTATGTGTGTGTGTGTGTGTGTGTGTGTGTGTGTGTGTGTGTGTGTGTGTGTGTGTGTGTGTGTGTGTGTGTGTGTGTGTGTGTGTGTGTGTGTGTGTGTGTGTGTGTGTGTGTGTGTGTGTGTGTGTGTGTGTGTGTGTGTGTGTGTGTGTGTGTGTGTGTGTGTGTGTGGTGTGTGTGTGTGTGTGTGTGTGTGTGTGTGTGTGTGTGTGTGTGTGGTGTGTGTGTGTGTGTGTGTGTGTGGTGTGTGTGTATGTGTGTGTGTGTGTGTGTGTGTGTGTGTGTGTGTGTGTGTGTGTGGTTGTGTGTGTGTGTGTGTGTATGCGCGTGTGTGTTCAACATTTCTGTTCTGATTTGGAAGTAGATAAAGTCATTGCACATGTGTGTGTTCAACATTTCTGTTCTGATTTGGAAGTAGATAAAGTCATTGCACATGTATGACCATGAGGAGATGGGAAGAGCGAACAATGAAATGCTACCTCACTTTATTATCTTGCTGGAATCTTTGACCACATAGTACCAGGCTGGGTACCCCCATTCTATTTAAAGAACGCTGAGCCAGTGCCTTTATCCAGAACATTCGCACAGTCATTCATGTTTAACAATGCTGAGTGATTAACCCACTGACTTGGTATACCACTGTGTCGACGTGCAAGTCTGTGTTGTCTGTGCTACGGCTCGACCACATCATTAGCATTTCTATTAAAAGGTGGTATTTATTAACATTGCCGCAGCATGATGAATGTAATTTTAATGGAACTGCCTTTAAGCTGTACCATTCAGCCACTATTCCATTACGGCACGGCGCTATCTCATCAATGCAATCACTGTCCTGTTTTTTTTGTTTGTTTTTTTCCCGTGGTTGAAAGGATTAAAGGGGAAACACGTTTTGCATTTTGCAGATGCAATAGGCTGGTAAAGCAGCCCTAATCCATTTCATTAAGGGGAACGTATAACTGTGCTCTGCTGGATGAATCAAAAATAAGGGATGTCACAGTTAATTCAGAAAAACAGCAGCACTGCTCACAGGGAGGGGGGAAAACGAATCTGAATGGCAAAAGAAAGAAAGAAAGAAAGAAAGAAAGAAAGAAAGAAAGAAAGAAAGAAAGAGAGAAAGAAAGAAAGAAAGGGCAAAAAACTGTTTAAAAATCTGACCTTTTGTGAAGATGCAAGTCACGACTGTCAAAAGGCCTGGTATTTGTGTTAGAATAGACTTCTGTATCTGTTTGATTCCCTGTCCTTCTTTTTCGCCTGGAGAGATCGGGGTGAGAAAAGAATGAAAGAAAAATGAACATTAAAATTAAAATTAAAACGAAACAAAGAAAGCAAGCCCTAATGCTGGCATGACCGAAGGCCTCCCTGATACAAATGCTCCACTGTGGTATCTAAAAAAGGCACTAAGAAGCGTGGCAGTCATTTGACCTATCAAAGAATAGACACTTTCTGATGTTCAGCCTAATTGTCACTTACACTTTGTCACGCAATTTACAGTCAATGACTTCTCGAAGTCTTACAGCGGGACCCTGCTAATGCTTTTCATTTCTGTTTTGGCAGAATCAATACAAGCTTGAGTGAAGCTGTCAAGAGCTATTTCTATAGAGAGCAGTCAGGGGTTCAGAAGACCAGCGTCATTTGCATATGCATTATGTATTACTGTACCCGGTCTAATATATACAAGGAATGAAATCCTAATGCTAATCAGATGAGGCTCTAGCACCTTCCACTCTTTGCGCAGAACAAAACAAAACATTTTTCCACCTGTACGAATAAGGAAAGCTATACAAAAACAAAGAGAAGCATTTCATTATAGCAGTGCCTGAGATGTATTCTTCACATCCATTTATTAACATGGACCTGAGCCTCATGAAACAGGTCATTGCATCAGTTACAGTGCTAATAGAGACCTATACGTCAGGCTCAGGAGTCAAAGACCCATGCTGTATAGTGTTATCCATTTTGGAACTCTACCTGAATATATGGGAGTCAGGTTTGCCTAATTTAAGATGACCAGATTTCCAAAACTCAGAACCAGGACACCTACTGTAGATTAAAAATAGTTTTAAAACTACACATTTCCTTTTAAGCATGCTTCTTATTTGAATATAGCGATTTTATCACAAACAGAGTCAGGCTTTATTTTAAGGGCTGTTGTTTTTTTTTTTTATTTTATTTTAACTATTAACAGCTAATAAACATGTTAATTTACATTATTTATCTTAACAATAAGCTAAAATTAACAATGTTTGTTATCAGTTAAAATCAGCCCTTAAAATAACGCGCTACCACAAAAAGTACCAGCCTGACTGCTGCATAGCCACTGCACCTCCGTTTCTAACTCACTGCCATGGTTAACTAGCTGTTATAACCATTTGTATTGCAATTGTGCCCTTAATTAATTTAGTAGTCCCTCAATATTACTTTCATTTATTCGGTCATTTAGTATCTTTAAAACCTATCTGAAACCCTCTGGAGTAAATATATTTAGCCGAAACATTTTTATTGAATGCGACTGTTTGATTTATGGTTCCAGACATATACGTCGATGTCCTCTGGGCTCTTCTGGTGAGCGGACCTTTTTAAGTTTGAGTGAGCTGACCTTTCTTAACGTGTTTGGCATACACTGTAGATGGTAAAATATTGCAATTGTGCCCTTAATTACTTTTCATTTATTTAGTATAGTAACCTATATGAAAAATATTATTTTGGAACCATATTTTAATATGACTGTTGATTTATGTTCTAACATAAGTAGTGCGATCTGGCTCTGTTGGGACTTTTTAAGTTTTGGGGAAAAATGTTGCAACACCGGGATGGGGAAGGGGCACAGTCCCGGTCAAACCAGGTCGCCCTGCCTGATTGCACTTTGAAGTTGCTTGCAAAACATCCCATGCTACACCAGCAACACTGTACTGGTATGGAAACATGTTATATAGCTAAATAACACTTGAACGGCAATTTCAAAGTGAAGAAAAAGAAAAGATTCTGCCTAATAAGAGCTGTATAATAATAACCGTTTTGCCACATTGATCCCTGCACAGCTCCCAGTGTTGTATTCCAGGCTCTGTGACTTGTCTCTGATCACAGGACTCGCTGCCACACCTACTGTATCTTTCCTTGGCAAAGCATGGAGCCTGTTCAAAAGTGTTTGACTGGGCAATAGGGCAACCAAAACACCTGATTCCTTACATACAGGGTTAGAATGCCAAAAACAACAACAGCTGTAGCTCTGGGTGGCTGGACCGATATAGCAACATGCAAAAGAACAAGGCCTCCCTCTCTCCCAACCTTGGCTTTATTTTGCTGTTTATTTCACACCAGGCTGATAGCGAAAGACAAACTATGTGGCTGTTTACTTCCCCTGGGGAAAACTCATTTTGGGATTGGATAGTAAAGAGACCTGGACAAGGAAGTCATCCACTCTGCAGCTGTCAACAGATCATAGAAGCTAGTCAATGATTATTTATTTACTTTACCTCACTACTCCACCCATTACTGCCATCCTCCCCAAAATATCATGCCCTACTTCGCACACTTTCAAACCCAGCCTTGAGGTATAAAAGAGGTGTGTGTGTTATCCATATCATATTTATGATATATATTATATATATATATATTTATTATATATAGCATATGATATATATAGCTATATATTTATATATATATATATATATATATATATATATATATATATATATATATATATATATATATATGGTTAAATGGTAGTTGTAGGTTGTTTAGAAATTTACACATAAAATAGGAGCAGTAATAACATCTACAGTGACTCGATTCAGGAAAACATTTGTCAATCAATCAATCAATCTTTATTTTACATAACGCTTTTCATAGTGGAGCACCATCAAAAAGCGCTTTACAAGATGCAGTAACAACAAGAAAATCCATAATACTTTAAATACAGAGAAATGCATAATACATGATATACAGTAAAAAACAATGCATAATACATTAAATACAGTGGAAAGTGCATAATACATGATAATAACATAATACGTGAAATAGTTGCACCAACACAACAGCTAATAGCAGATATCAGGCTTAAAGATCATGGAGAGCAAGAGAGAACAGGTGGGTCTTGAGAATTGATTTAAAGTGAGCGACGGTGGGAGCATCACGCACCAAAGCTGGGAGAGAGTTCTGAAGAGTCAGATCCTGAGGCTGTCATTGTTTGTATAATGTTGGTTTGCAGTTTTTTGCGTTCCATCCACAATTCCTGGACCAACTTAACTCCCTTTTTCTTTTCAGATTGTTCTGTCTCGTGGGTGCTGCATAGACAGTGTCTATTTCAGTTTATGCATGGAAATCCGACAGAAAGTTCATTCCGACTGTTGGTTTTGCGAAATGAAACTTTCATGTATTGCTCGTGATTTAAGGAAAATTTGTAAACATGGAATTTTCAAAAAATATTTCTTAAAAAAATTCTAAACACCGGCACTTTGATGAATAGAGCCCAATTTAACGTAACAAAACTGGCCAATTTCTTTGATAGAGACAGTGGCAGAGCAATAGCAGGTGCAGCTGCACATGGGCCCACACACTCAGAGGGCCCCGGAGGGGTTTGAAAGTTTTTATTATTATTATTATTATTATTATTATTATTATTATTATTATTATTATTATTATATTATTATTAATATTTATTTTTGTAACAATGATAATATCCTTCCATTTATATTTGCAGATGTTACACATGTGTATCACTGTAGCTGCCGGTATGCGGTGCCAGTAATTCAGATTGTATCCTCCCTCATTTCAACAGGTATCGCTGTTGTCTTAATTATCCTAATTTTTTTCCACCGGAGGCTGGTACAAAGCACGTCTTCCTGGAAGGTTTGGGTGCTGCTGCAGGCATAGAAATAAACTATAGCAAATCAACAGGCCTGCACTTGTCACTCTGTCCTCCTTGGTCGCTGTCACTGTGACAAACTCAGAACCATACTTCCCTTTTCTTTCTATAGACTGTGTGTGTAAACCTCATGCTTAATTCCGCGTCTTGAATTCTGCGTGCTGAATTCCGCACGTTGTGTCAACTTGCAAATGAAACACTTAGAGCTTTATTTGTGCATATAATTAGCTTACTGAATAGAGCTAGCGCTCGTTCATTTTTGCGCGCGGTGTGGTTTCCCAGTGCCAATCGGTAATTCTGGTCATTGACTGCCGTTTAGTGAATGAGGCCCCTAGAACTTTAATAGTCCTCTGCAGGAAATTGTCTCTGCTCACTTAAAGATCATAGTAGCCCTCGAGCTAAAAGATATTAAGTCATATATTAATGTCAAATGTATACACGTCCAGTACATGTGCCTGAATCAAAGCTTTCACTGGGTAATGTGTCTTAGTAACTAATACGAGGGAGCCCGTGCTTGATCTATAATGAATCCCAATGGAGTAAGTGGAGCGTTTCTTGCAGTGTGTAATTAGGGAAGTCTGTAAATGATGGCACTGTTGATTCCTGGGCACCCTCAAATAAACTGGGATGGCTTGTGTGACGTGGGCGGTGATGACAGCGTCCAGGAAGCAGCACGTAAACAAACACAGGTACATAGCTGAAACAGCTGCTGACCTATATTTATTAAATAATAAATCAAAACACTTTTACAAAACAAACAAAAGGGCACATTGGCCAAAGCAAAACAAACACGAATGGAATCTCACAAACTGGATCGTTCTTGCTCTCAGTCTACCTTTGTCTTCTGCAGCTCTGTTCATGAGCTCAAAGTGGATCCTTTTATTCTGTGGCTGGAGACTTAATTACCCATTAATCAAACAATTACATTTTTAGGGATGTGGATTAAACTCCACCCACACCATCTAGACATTACAAGATCATTTTTTCATCGGTCCCAAATAACAAATTACAATGATGGACAGCCTTAATATGAGCACAATACAACAATAAGAACATAAGAACATAAGAAAGTTTACAAACAAGAGGAGACCATTCGGCCCATCTTGCTCGTTTGGTTGTTAGTAGCTTATTGATCCCAGAATCTCATCAAGCAGCTTCTTGAAGGATCCCAGGGTGTCAACTTCAACAACATTACTGGGGAGTTGATTCCAGACCCTCACAATTCTCTGTGTAAAAAAGTGCCTCCTATTTTCTGTTCTGAATGCCCCTTTGTCTAATCTCCATTTGTGACCCCTGGTCCTTGTTTCTTTTTTCAGGTCAAAAAAGTCTCTTGGGTCGACATTGTCAATACCTTTTAGAATTTTGAATGCTTGAATTAGGTCACCGCGTAGTCTTCTTTGTTCAAGACTGAACAGATTCAATTCTTTTAGACTGTCTGCATATGACATGCCTTTTAAGCCCGGAATAATTCTGGTCGCTCTTCTTTGCACTCTTTCTAGAGCAGTGTGATGAGTCAAAGGGGTTTCGGTCTGTGATTCAGCCTCCCGACAGTAGATGGCATCAAACCAACTCGGGACTTCCCTTACCAAGATCTCGTGACCATGGCAAAAGTCATCTTTTGAGGGGCGGCACCTTGGTGAGGGGCGGAAGTACGAGTATGTAACTTCCAGCCACTGGAGTCAAGTGAAGGATAAGGACACGTGTCGGTTGGGGATTGGTGTTCCACTGACTACAGAGGCGGGACATTACATACTAAAGGAAACGTACTACTGTGTTCGGGGTTGGTCCGAAAGTAAAAGTAGGAGGAGTAACGGGTGAAGGGAGAGACTGGTTTTGTGCAGCGGGATTTTTTGAAATACTAACATTTCTTTTGTCTTTTTTTTTTGTTTATGATCACCACGAAGACAAATTAAAGACGAGTCATCAGTTTGTTTTGGATTTCACCCCTGCACTCCTTCCCTCACACCATTTTGTTTTTCGTTTGTTATTTAATCCTTTTTGTTGTGTATAGAAAATAAAAATAAATTATTTTATTTCTGTACACATAAATTACTGTCTGGACATTCCATTTAATACACTCTCGCCTCACACGTGGTGTCAGAAGTGAAAATGGATCCAGCTACAGTTTTGACAATGTTTAGGGAGCAGGAGGAGAAGCGAGAGGAGAGAGAGACACGGCACCTGGAACAGCTCGCCCAGTTCTTGGGACAGCTGGTAGAAAAACTATCAATATCAACATCAGAGAGAGCGGTTGCCCGGATGTTTGCAGCTCAGCCTAATCTTCAGAAGATGACCTCGGAAGATGATCCCGAGGCTTTCTTGATTACTTTTGAGAGAGTGGCAGAGGCTGCAGAGTGGCCTAGGGAACACTGGGCCATGAAATTGGCACCCTGCCTGACAGGGGAAGCTCAGGCAGCGTATCGAGCCCTGACGGCCACGAATGCAGGGGACTATGTTAAAGTTAAAGAAGCCATTCTCTCACGCCTCGGGATCACGGAGGAAACATACCGGCGCCGTTTTCGGGAATACCAGCTGTCCAAGGGGATGCGGCCCCGGGTTGCGGGACAATATCTTTTAGATCAGTGCACCCGGTGGCTGCGGCCAGAAGAACATACACCCCAAGAACTGGTGCAGAAAATAGTTATAGAACAGTTTGCGTCTATACTACCGCCAGGGAATCGAGAGTGGATTAAGAGGAATAGACCTACCACTCTCGAGGATGCCCTCCTCCTGGCGGAGGCCTACGAAGACGCAAACGAAGGTGCCGGGTCAGACCCCACTCCTGCCCCTAAACTAACTCGGACCAACCAACCAATGAAGCCCAGAGGGGGTAACCGGACCTTCAGACCATGGAGGTCAAGGTTAGCCCCATCCTGGGCGAGAGAGAATCCCCCTAACCTGCCGGTCGCGGACTCGCAGGACAGATTAACTCCGTTGATGCCTCCTAACCAAGTGTGCTACCAATGTAATGAGCCTGGACACATTGCCAGGAATTGTCCAGTAAGAAAGGTGGACCTGGCGACAAGATCCTGGTCAGCAGTAACAGGTAGGAACACTGGGGAATGTCGGGAGGGCCCTTATCAGTTAAGAGTACAGGTCGGGGGAAAGAGTACTTACGCATTTGCGGACTCTGGGTGTGCACAAACATTGATTCGGCAAGCTCTCTTGGATGGGGTAGCCTGGGAGCCACAGGGTAAAGTGGCTATCTCCTGTATTCATGGAGAAACTCGGGTTTATCCCACCACTAAAGTTAGACTTATTGTAGGTGATTATTCAGCTTGCGTTAAAGTGGCTGTAGCGCAATGTTTACCATACCCTGTTCTCCTGGGAAGAGACTGGCCGTTTTTTGATCGTATTTTAGGTCGGGAAATGGTCTTAGTTTCTACCAGGGGACAATTAAAGCAACAGGAGAAAACAATTGGCGAGATTTTTCCGTTGCAATCCGACCTGTTTAACCCTAAAATCCGCCCAAGAAAAACAAAAAGAGAGCGTCGGGTGGAAAAATATGAGGGAACTCTGAGACGACAAGGGGAGGGGTCTGACACAAAAGTAAACCAATCGTTGAAACGGCAAGGAAAGGGAGTAGGTATTCAGTGTAACCGGGGCTGCGAGGTTACTGAGGTGGAAGGTCATGTAATAAAAGACACTCCTCTCTGTGTACCTAACCATTGGGACCGAGATATTGACTTGGGATATGAACAACAAAATGATCCCACGTTACAGTATGCTTGGAAACGGGTTAGATATATCGAGGGGAAGGATATGCAGGAAGGACAACCGGTGGTATTTCCGCATTTTTCTGTATCTGGGCACTTATTATATAGAATAACCCGGGCTCCCGGGACGGGACAGCTCGTAAAACAGTTATTGGTTCCTAGGCCTTTTCAGTCAGAAATCATGAGATTGGCGCATGACATTCCATTTTCAGGTCATTTGGGAACTGAAAAGACTCAGGAACGAATTCTGGCCCGGTTTTTTTGGCCTGGGGTTTATGGTCTGGTGCGGAAGTATGTATCGGAGTGTCCTGAATGTCAATTAGCTGCCCCTAAGTCAGTTCGCCCCGCACCTCTGGTTCCACTTCCAATTATTGGGGTTCCGTTTGAAAGGATTGGTGTAGATTTAGTAGGCCCTCTGGAGGGAACAGAGTCAGGATATCGGTATATTTTAGTAGTAGTGGACTACGCAACGAGATATCCAGAAGCTGTTCCCTTACGCTCTATGAATGCAATAGCTGTAGCGAATGAATTGGTAAAAATATTCTCTAGGGTGGGAATCCCGAAAGAAATTCTCACTGATCAGGGCACTAATTTTATGTCAGACTGTATTCAGCAACTATATAAATTATTGAAAATTCGTTCAATTAGAACCTCAGTTTTTCATCCACAAACGGATGGGCTTGTTGAACGATTTAATCAGACTTTGAAAAATATGTTGCGCCGCTTTGTAGATCAAGAAAAACGCAATTGGGCTAAACTGCTTCCCTACTTGCTCTTTGCAGTTCGCGAGGTACCACAATCCTCAACGGGGTTTTCCCCGTTTGAGCTCTTGTACGGTCGGCAGCCGCGGGGTATCTTGGATCTCATAAGAGAAGGCTGGGAAGAACAGTCAAAGGAGTCTAAAAATGTAGTAAAATACGTGTTGCAGTTACGCGATCGCTTAGAATTAGTCGGTCGATTGGCACATGACAATCTCAAAGCGGCACAGCAGAAGCAGCAACAAAGCTACAATAAAAATGCAAGAATTCGGAACTTTCGACCTGGAGATAAAGTGTTGTTATTGTTGCCCTCATCGGAATCTAAGTTGTTTGCTAAATGGCAGGGTCCCTTTCAGGTTATTCGAGCAATTGGTAAAGTCAATTATGAGATCCGACAGCCTGGGCGTCGGAAAGAAAGTCAAATTTATCATGTTAATCTCCTGAAACCGTGGAAAGAACGGGAAGTCCATTTTATATCTCCTGTACAGGAGGGAGAGGATTTTGGACCCTCAATTGAGTCAGAGTCAGCAATTGAGGTCCCGATGGGGGAACAATTAACTCCTGATCAGCGTGAAGAGGTAAGCAATCTAATTAAAATGTTCAGTGATGTGTTTTCTAACGTGCCTGGAAGAACGCATTTGATCGAACATGCTATTATCACTCCGCCAGGTCTAAGAGTTAGACAGAGACCGTATCGCATTCCAGAGAGTCGGAGAGATTCTGTTCGAAGGGAGGTGGAGTGTATGTTGAAACTTGGGGTAATTGAACCTTCCCGAAGTGAGTGGTGTAGCCCAATAGTACCAATAGACAAGCCAGATGGGTCACTACGATTATGTATCGATTTTAGGAGGGTGAATGCTATCTCCAAGTTTGATGCATATCCCATGCCTCGAGTAGATGAACTCTTAGACAAACTGGGGCAAGCTCGGTTTATTTCAACTCTGGATCTGACGAAAGGATATTGGCAAATTCCATTAACGAAAGCCTCTCGTGAGAAAACGGCATTTTCAACCCCAGAGGGTCTTTTTCAATTTTGTACTATGCCGTTCGGACTTCATGGAGCGCCTGCTACTTTTCAGAGACTAATGGACAGGGTTTTACAACCTCATCGAGAGTATGCAGCTGCGTATATCGATGATGTAGTCATTTATAGTTCTTCCTGGAGAGAACATTTGACTAGATTAGAAGCCGTCTTACAGTCTCTGAGGAGGGCGGGGCTCACAGCGAACATGGCAAAGTGCGCTATTGGAAAAGAAGAAACTAAATATTTAGGTTTCATAATGGGTAAGGGTAGAGTGAAACCGTTGGTTTCAAAAGTCCAGGCTTTGTTGGATTCACCGGTACCTACCACGAAAACCCAGGTGAGATCACTGTTAGGGTTGGCTGGTTATTACCGCCGCTTTATTCCACACTTTTCCACTATAGCCGCCCCTCTCACTGATCTCACTAAAAAGAACGCTCCAAATAAAGTTAAGTGGAGTGCAGAGTGTCAGACAGCCTTTGAATCTATTAAAACTAATTTGAGTCAGGCCCCAGCATTAATAAGCCCGGATTTCAGCCGAGAGTTCGTCCTGCAGACAGATGCATCGCAGACTGGTCTGGGGGCGGTTCTGTCCCAGGAGAGAGATGGTATAGAACACCCGATACTATACATCAGTCGGAAGTTACTGCCCAGAGAACAGAGGTATTCGGTAGTGGAGAAAGAATGCCTGGCAGTGAAATGGGCAGTGGAATCTTTAAAATACTATCTTCTGGGACGACCCTTTGTACTCATCACAGATCACGCTTCTTTAAAGTGGTTAGACACGATGAAGGATTCAAACGCTAGGATTACGCGGTGGTACCTGGCGCTCCAACCCTTCGCCTTTCAAATAAGGTATCGTGCGGGTAAGTTACATCAAAATGCTGATTTTTTTTCCCGGGAGGGAGGGAAAAGGGAAGGGTTAGAGGTTTCCGAGTGTTCCTTCGGCTCCACTCTGAGGGGTGGGATATGTGATGAGTCAAAGGGGTTTCGGTCTGTGATTCAGCCTCCCGACAGTAGATGGCATCAAACCAACTCGGGACTTCCCTTACCAAGATCTCGTGACCATGGCAAAAGTCATCTTTTGAGGGGCGGCACCTTGGTGAGGGGCGGAAGTACGAGTATGTAACTTCCAGCCACTGGAGTCAAGTGAAGGATAAGGACACGTGTCGGTTGGGGATTGGTGTTCCACTGACTACAGAGGCGGGACATTACATACTAAAGGGAACGTACTACTGTGTTCGGGGTTGGTCCGAAAGTAAAAGTAGGAGGAGTCACGGTGAAGGGAGATACTGGTTTTGTGCAGCAGGTTTTTTTGAAATACTAACATTTCTTTTGTCTTTTTTTTGTTTATGATCACCACGAAGACAAATTAAAGACGAGTCATCACAGTTTGTTTTGGATTTCACCCCTGCACTCCTTCCCTCACACCATTTTGTTTTTCGTTTGTTATTTAATCCTTTTTTGTTGTGTATAGAAAATAAAAATAAATTATTTTATTTCTGTACACATAAATTACTGTCTGGACATTCCATTTAATACACTCTCGCCTCACAAGCAGCAATATCTTTTTTATAGCGAGGTGACCAGAACTGCACACAATATTCAAGATGAGGTCTTACTAGTGCATTTTGAATGACCTTTGCTGCTGCAACAGTGTTTGCCACTCCTCCTACTTTTGTGTCGTCTGCAAATTTAACAAGTTTGCTTACTATACCAGAATCTAAATCATTAATGTAGATTAGGAATAGCAGAGGACCTAATATTGATCCCTGTGGTACACCACTGGTTACCACACTCCATTCTGAGGTTTTTCCTCTAATCAGTACTTTCTGTTTTCTACATGTTAACCACTCCCTAATCCATGTACATGTGTTTCCTTGAATCCCAACTGCGTTCAGTTTGAGAATTAATCTTTTGTGCGGGACTTTGTCAAAAGCTTTCTAGAAATCTAAATAAACCATGTCATAGGCTTTGCAATTATCCATTATCGATGTTGCATCCTCAAAAAAATCAAGCTAGTTAGACACGATCTCCCTTTCCTAAAACCATATTGACTGTCTCCCAGGACCCTGTTACCATATAGGTAATTTTCCATTTTGGATCTTATTAAAGTTTCCATAAGTTTATATATAATAGAAGTCAGGCTTACTGGTCTGTAGTTACCTGGTTCAGTTTTGTTTCCCTTTTTGTGGATCGGTATTACGTTTGCAATTTTCCAGTCTGTCTGTACCACCCCTGTGTCAAGAGACTGCTGCGTGATCTTGATTAGCGGTTTGTAAATTACTTCTTTCATTTCTTTGAGTACTACTGGGAGGATCTCATCCGGCACAGGGGATTTGTTTATTTTAAGAGCTCCTAGTCCCTTTAACACTTCTGCCTCAGTTATGCTAAAGTTATTTAAAACTAGATAGGAATTGGATGACATGTGGGGCATGTTGTCAGTATCTTCCTTTGTAAAAACTTGTGAAAAGTAATCATTTAATATATTTGCTATTTTTTTTTCTTCATCTACGATTTTGCCATTTGTATCTCTTAAACATTTAATCTCCTCTTTGAATGTCCTCTTGCTGTTGTAATATTGGAAAAACATTTTGGAATTGGTTTTAGCTCCCTTAGCAATGTTCATTTCTATTTCTCTCTTGGCCTTTCCAACTTCCTTTTTGACTTGCGTTTGCAGTTCCGTGTACTCTTTCTGCATACTTTCTTTTTGTTCCTTTTTTAATGCTCTATAAAGTGTCTTTTTTCGCTGAATATTTTTTTTGTACTATTGTATTGTATTGTATTGTATTGTACTTCTCCCACTCGCTGTCGCTGGGAAGACTGCCTCGTTTAACTGCGTTGTTCTGCTGTGCTGTTGGCTCCTCCCCTCGCCCATGTCTCAGAACGGCGCTGAATTTGAATCAGCTGCTCCGAGTTTCAGCTTGTTTGTTATCAGAAAAACACATGTGGCTGTTTGACTTTGAGCTGCTGCTGTGTTTCCCCAATGTCCTGTGTTTTCTGATTAAAGCAATTAAAGATGCAATTTCTCCTTACTGCTTCTAAACTGCTCTGTACTTTTCCACGCCTGTACTTCTCCCACTCGCTATCGCTTCCACTTGCTGTCACTGGGAAGACTGCTTCGTTTAACTCAACGAATAACGACAACACAAATGAAAATAATAATCATGCATAAATAAATATACGCAAGGGGTGGGCGCCCTGTCACAATTTCATAACACTGTATTTCCAGCATCTGTAACTCCCAGAAGTAATTGCAAATCCTCCACACGCTGTGTCTCCTTCTCAGTAGCCAATCACTGACTTTCCTGTGACCCACATGGTTTCAAAGTTTTCCCTCTGTGTAAAGCAGGATCCTGATAGAAGTTTACCATGGTATTTTTGTACTTTCACCATGCTTTTCCCATGCTTATACTATGCATTTACCATAGTTTACCCTGGTTTACCATGTTGATTAATATACTTTATCGTACCTACGATGAAACACAATACAATGGATTATGTAATAATGCAGAAATTTGTTACCAGCAGTTGGTCGGTCAGTCTCAGATCATGACTGCTGCTTTCAATGCTGTGGTCCAAAACCCTTCCAGATTCTCTAAGTCAAAACTTTTAAGGAAAGTGTAAAAATATCTACATGTCCATATGCAGCAGTGTGAAGAGGGTGAAAAGCTCAGTTCCTTTTCTATCAACAAATATCAAGACTCTGAATGAGGCAGTTAGCTATTTAGCAGAGAGCTGTATGATCCACTAGTGCCTGCTCTTGAATGAGGCAGTCAGCTATTTAGCAAAGAGCTATATGATCCACTAGTGCCTGCTCTTGAATGAGGCAGTCAGCTATTTAGCAAAGAGCTGTATGATCCACTAGTGCCTGCTCTTGAATGAGGCAGTCAGCTATTTAGCAAAGAGCTATATGATCCACTAGTGCCTGCTCTTGAATGAGGCAGTCAGCTATTTAGCAGAGAGCTGTATGATCCATTTGTGCCTACACTTGGTATATCATGGGATGCTTTCATCAGACAAAGAACAGATATTTATTTTGAAAGCAGTAATTAATCTGCAAGCTATACTGAGCACAACGCCTGAATTAAAGTTGGATCGTATGGGGGATCTCAGTGAGCAGCTATCCCCAGGCAGGGCCTGTGAATACACAGCTGCCATGAAAGCATAAAGATGGTCTGTGAGGTTACTGGATGAAGGCTGGGTGGAGAGAAATCATTAATATTGGGATTGGATTCAAAGAGCTCATTGATATCAATCCAGCAAGAGAAAGAGGAGTCTCTTCTTACCAGCTACACTGCACAGAGGAAAACCTCATAAGAGTAGACTGCATATCTCAACTCCCAGACTCAGGGTCCCCAGAGGTTTCCCCCTTAACTTTATTTATTTATTTTTTGACGTAATTTGTGTGTGTGTGTAGTAAACAAAATAATAGCCTAAATCCCACCCATTTTGCACTTCCGTTACAAAGGACCCCCTTATAAAGGAGATGCATATCCCAATGGTTCTACCCTGGTTATGTGAATACATGTGAATACATTTGAATAGGTCTCTAGTGTGCAGTTTTGAAAGAAGCACATGTTTAGATAACATGTGCTTTCATTTTAAAACATGGTATGTGGTACTGCTTGTGTCATTTCAACTCTGCAGTGTCTTCTGGGTCGAAGTGTGTTACTGGCTGAAAGCATGTCAGTCAATAGAGGAAGCATCTGGCTGCTTAATTACAGAAAAGAAGCCACTGAAGGGGTGGGGACAATTTCACCCTCCAGGTGACCAAACAAGTGCAACACTCTCTGAAAGCATGACTTGCAAACAGAGATCTCTATAACCAAGTGTAGTACCAGGGATCAAGTTTACAGGTTTAGTATAACATGTGTTTCTTTCAAAACTGTACATTTAAATCCTATATAATGAATTGACATGCACAAGATAAGATTAATTACATTAATGACTCATCCTTTAATGACTCAGATATGTTGCAATAAGCACTCGGGCATGTGGTAACTGTTGAACTGGGAACTTTATTGAAACACAACCACAACAGTCAGAATCTAGACCCCTCCCAAATCCAGCAGGTCAGCATATGAATACGCAAACACAGAATGTGTGTGCTGTCATTTTCCATATCAGCAACATGCCAACGATAAGGACTCAAAGGAGATCGCTCTTGGTAAATATGTGAGAAATAACCTGCAGCGTTTCCGCTCCACACAGTGGTGGCTGGGCCACAGGGAGGGCATGAATGCGCCTCTTCTGTTTGTGACACTATGAGGTCACTTTTTAAAATAAACCGTGAACTTCCTGGCCCTGGTGAGCACAGCAGAGAATGAAAGAAAGGCTTGTGCAAGACTAACAGCGTGAAAAACCACAAACAAATATTACTGACAAGCCAGTCGTCACGCAGACTGGTAATGTGCTGAGAGCGTTATTAAGGTGTATTGTTATTGATTCAGAAGCAGCTAACACAACAAACATCCCACAGCCAGGTATGCTGACCATGTACTGCAGAGCAGCACCTACGCTCTGAAAGGAAAAAGAAAGACTGCCGCAGTAAGTGAGCATCAGAGCCCTTATTAAATGAGCAGCTCTGGTGTTCACACACTGTGCTTCTGAAGCAACATTAACTGTTTTTTTTCCCTTGTAGAAAGAAATGGTGCTGGATGAGAAGCTTAGCAAACCTGACCTGTTGTGTTTTGAATCAGCAGTGAGAATAAACACACAGTGAAAAGGAAGATGAAGCACTAACTGATGCTTCAGCTGTTTGTCCTTCTTAGGAGATGTTTGTGGAACAGCTAATGGAGCACAGGGCAAACATGACTGCACTGCTCTCCATGGGGCTGTATTTCCTGAGCAAGCCTGAACACTCAAAACATTCATTTGACTTGTTAGACTTTTTTTTACAAAGTTTAGACATCACTAAATAAAGCACAGTGGAGTGTGATAAATTTTCGGCAGCCACATCAGAGAGCATGTTCTCAAAGTGTACAAACTGCTTGTACAACTGTTGGAACCTTCATTGGGCTGCATTTTACTTTATCGGTGCAAAATAAAGTCATTAAACTGAACACAAATCCTTCCTTGGCTCAGTGTAATTATCCACAAACACAAAAAGCCCTATTACATTCATATGCACAAACCTATTCCTAACCTATATATCCCTACAGAATAACAGTATTTAATGAAAGGAAAGCTCCTTATGCACTAAACACATTTCATTGCAAACCAGTCTGGTAAGCACCCAAAGGAAGCTATGCAATGAAAGAGATGAGCCTG